>NW_022741702.1:63776-68730 GCF_011630105.1 Anneissia japonica | reverse complement strand
GGGGGCTGGGGCCAGGGGGCAATCGAAGCTCGACCACGCCTACTTTGCTTTTGTCGGGGAAATCTGACTACTCGTCGGGGGAAATCGCCTCCCCCCTTCCGTCGGGCAAATCCTGGCGCCACCCCTGCTCTATGTAGCAATGTGTGCACGGATATTTATTTATTTATTACCAATTCTACATATAGATGAATAATATGCAATGGGTAAAATTACTTGGAGAGAGTCTAGAGCAAGACATGGGCAAGGCCCGGAATACAAAAGGTGGTCCACTGATCATATGGTAAAGTGTAATTCATGCATGAAAGTAAAAACAATACAAAAAAGCCTGAATTTAAAAACAATGTTAGCAAGAGGGCTTCCAGTTTTCAATAAAAGATAAGGCAGCAGACAATTTAACAGAAAATGGTGCTAGGAGGAAGAGTTTTCTACAATTTAGAGGGATCTATGGGATTAAAAAAAAAAGGATAAGCCACACTTGCAGGGCAATTAGAGAAGAAATATTTAGTAAAAAGTAAAACACGGCTAACATTTCTTCTGACCTCCAAGGGAATAAATTAAATAACCTCAGGCTGTCCTTATATACTCCGCATTGGTATGCTGGGGCCAGATTTATCAAACTAGAAATCGGCTTAAAAGTTCATTTTTTTTTTTGCTTAAGTCAAATTTATCAATATTGCTTAGCTCATGCTTAAAAATAAAAAGTCGACTGTACGCATGCACCATCTAAGACAATTTTTAAGCTAAGATTTTGCTACGGATGTTTGATAAATCAGCTTAGGATATTTGCTTTAGGGACATCTTAACCTTTTTGACTTAAGACATTCTAAGCTGAGATTGATAAATCCCGGGTCTGGGCCCCAGTAGCACATGTTGCTGTAAAATAAACATTATTTTTAACTTGAAACGCAATTGGCCTTGCTCATGTAACGAGTTACCGTAACTTATAAACTAACATCAACTTTCCGTCCGACTCTACGATATTAATTTGCCGATCCAAACAACTATATTTTGATAGCCAATCCAATTGTGGTAAAAAATCACATGGTCGAACCTTTACCGTAAGATTTCCCCCCATGAACCTCACCCCAGGGATTTTATTCCGGGACCCTGAACAAGGCTCTAGGCATCCCCTTGTTTTAGACCCCGATCAGAATTGTTGGACCCCCTATCGACATTTTCCTAATTTTTCCTGATTTTACAAACATTTTGCTACTGTCAATTAACTGTCTGTTAATTTACAGGAAAACAATTTTGTCATTCATATATTTAATTGTAATTTTGTAACTTACTTAAATATAATTATTCAGTTGTGGAATTAATTTGTTTATCTTTCAGCTCAACAGACAGTGTATACCGTATTTTACTACAAAATCCTTAAATCGACAGTCTATGTATAAATATGAATATAGTACTGGATAATTTAACTGTCTGTTAATTGACAGGAAAACAATTTTGTCTTTCATATATTTAATTGTAATTTTGTAACTTACTTAAATATAATTATTCAGTTGTGGAATTAAATTGTTTATCTTTCAGCTCAAGACAGACAGTGTATATTTAAATTTTACCTCATTGGAAATGAGCTGGTCTCCGGCCTAATGGGCGTTCCTGATACTCATTACGGTAATTTTTACTTTTCTTGATCTCAATCCATTTGTTATCTGGCTTATGCATGTTGAGCATCGAATAAATTCAATCAATTAATCAAAAAATATTATATCATGAAAAATGTTTGTATGAAGATTATAGTTATAGTATTATGTTTATTGTTTGAATATACTGTATTTATGAATCTATAGGCCTATATTCATTTCACACTTTAAAAAAATTGTATTTACCCATGACAATCCGAATGCTAACATAATTAGCTTGCGCTATTGCGATGTACTGGTCCTACCCAATGCCTTGTGTTTAATAATCCATCACATCATTCCGTGGTATGATGATACTATAAATAATTGATATTTAATATGATAATGCTATCAGATTAGTAATGAAACCATTTAATTTATGGAGGGTCATATTTGACATAGAAGATTTAACACGAAATGGAGCCATTTCGACCCTAAGTATGGAGTACTAACAGCAGTTTAAAAACATATATAAGCATATAGGTATATATACATACATTCAACACTTACTGTATATGATGCAAATTTTCGGTCCGTCTGGACCCTCTTCAGGCGTAGTCCGATCGTCGTCTGAACCACGTTACGTAACATGTTATGCGGAAACGGAGACGAACCGATTGGTTCAGACGACGATCGGACTACGCCTGAAGAGGTTCCAGACGGACCGAAAATTTGCGTCATATACAGTTAGTATTGAATGTATGTATATATACCTATATGCTTATATATGTTTTTACACTGCTGTTAGTACTCCATACTTAAGGTCGAAATGGCTCCATTTCGTGTTAAATCTTATATAATATGATAATGCTGATATGATAAAGAATTGTGAAGTACTATTATGTTGTATCAGCAGCACTGTCCATTGCGATAACTGAAAACGATAGTGTTCAGGTCGGGGTGCTCCCCTTGGGGGTGGGGGTGGCAGCCGGTCTGCACACCCCCCCCCACCCTAAATCTTTTTAAAATGGTAAAAAATTGGAGAAAAAAAGAAAATTACATTCAAATTTAAAATCTGAGAGTGCCATTTCTGGCCATCTAGAGGTGCCATAATCGAAAAATTTCTTACCTCAGCCTCGACCATGGTGGGGCTGAGGTGGTGGTGAAGTCCATCCCCGTGGCCCCCCTCTATTTTAAACCACTGGCTCTGTCTCTGTTTATATATTATGTTTTGATGATACTCCGTTATAATTCTTTCTCTGTTCCCAAATCTTTTCTCATATTTTTCTATTCCAGTGATGTAGACAAAGAAGCCACAACTATTAGGAAAGAATATCCGGACTCAATCGTGAAAGGGCAACAGAACTTACCAATTATTCATAGATAGCCAAAAATTGTGTCACTCATAGAGCTTCCTGGCAGCTGGGTTTTCCGGGCAAGAAATTCTGGATATAAAATTATGCATATGAAATTAATTAAAATATAGTGTAAATTTTATTTTTTTTAATGTTTCCTCTGCAATAATCTCAAAAATATATGTTAGCAATATGTAGTAATTCTTGTAGGCTTTATGTTTATTAATATTGTATTATTACTGATAATGTTTATCTTAGTAATAGAGAAAGCAACCCGTTTGTTGTAAAGAACATAGGCATGTAAGATAATAATATAACATTTTGAGGATTAAAAATCAGATTTATTGATTTTTGCCGGATGTACATAATATTGGCCTACAGTATATAAATATAAAATGTATAAATTATATCACAACTTGATTTCAATGCTTGAAAATAAATATCAAATGGAATTGTGCATTTCTTCTCATCTTATTTAATGTCTATGTTTTGGCGTACTGTAATAAATTTAATAGCTAAAATATTCTTATTATAATAAGCTTATATAAGCTTAAACCAAAAGTGAAGAATTGCTTTATCAATATGTGCTAATTTATCTATTAAACTAGCATATTCTTTCGAGGACGCCCTCAACAAAACATAAAACAGGAAATGACGTGGTTGCTAAGCAACAAGCTCATGCATAATCATGAATATTCAGTGACACCTGTTCTAATTAGACTAACAATAAAATCTTTTTGGTCGATTTTGTCAAAACTGAGCTAAAACTTTTTATTGTTAGTCTAATGAGCACAGGTGTTACTGAATATGCATGCGCTGTAGCCTAGCAACCGACGTCATTTCCTGTTTTGTAAAAAACGACAGCCCCTCAGCTCTGAAAAGTTTCGTAATTTGTTGGTGTCATGTGAATATATTTGGAAAGAGTGTTTATAAGATATAGTAGCGTAATAGTGCTACCTGTATATTTGAATCGAAGTGATTATAATATATTAAATTCGATTATATAGGCCTACTGATTAACAATCATGAAATATATATTATTATTAATGCAATTACGACAAAGGAAGTACACACAATGATGTATTTTAAATATACAGTTTACTTTTATTTCTTACATACTCGGAAATGTTACAACAGAACTATATAAACGTAATATAAGTAGAATATAAAGATTCTAGTTTTATATAATGTAATATAATATATAAGCCTATATAATGCTTAGGCCTAATTATATTTAATTATGTAATATCGTTCAAGAATTACTTGTTCGTTGTATAAGAACGTAATTGGCAAATTTGATTCAATTCCGGTGATTCTGTGATATAAATCCTAATAAATATCCGCGCGCGATTATTTGTAAAATTAAGACCACATAAATCCGGGTATAAGTTGATAGCATCTTGTGTTCCGGCAATTTAATACACATCGTGTTCCGCTCTGACAATAATTGTACATCGACTTCGCACTTATTGATGGATCGGTAGATTTAACCTTAGACACTGAAATATAAGAGAGATTGAATTAGTAAAAAATACATTCAAACTATTTTCATTTTGGCATCTGTGAAGTTAGGCCTAATTAAGTATAAATTCATACTTCCATGAGATATAGGAATACAAATTCGGAAAATAAAATTGATTGTTTGATTGATTTAATACTTTATGTGAAGTGTACAAGTTAATAAAGTGTTATTTTAATATGAGTGGGTGAGTACGCTCCCCAACATCCCACAACAAACTGAAAAGGTCCAAATTTTAGGACAGTCGAAAATATACTGAATACACACTCTTATGTTTTTGTAGTAAAACTCATTAAAAGCGAATATTAAATCTTAACATTTGAACCAATACTCTATTGGACCCCTGTATCGTCCTATAATAACAAAGTGGGTCCAACCTGCTTTTCCCTTTCACGGCATCTGGAGTTTTAGGTGAACCCTCCCCATTTGGTATGATCATTACATCTTATGTTTCTATCCGAGATGATGATGATGATGATGATGATGATGATGATGATGATGATGATGAT
>NW_022741702.1:30170-61612 GCF_011630105.1 Anneissia japonica | reverse complement strand
ATATTCGGTATAGAATACACAATGCAGGGATTAATATTAAACTGTATAAATACACCAAAATTTTGAGAACATTAACGACATTAGGACCACTAGATGCTGCATTCTATTTTCATGAATGTGTATTTTTATGCGATTGTTATCGGCCTATTTACATCAAAGTTTTATGACCAATAGCCTAGATCGTTTTTAAGTCACTATATAGGCCTAAATAATATAACACTTTATTAAATTAATTAAAATGAAGTGTATAGAAAAATTATAGAATGTATATACTGTACAGACAATGATTTTGAGAACATTATTGGCTTTAAGATCATGAATTTATATATTTAGTGATTGTTATAATATGCCTACTGTATTTAAATGGTCGTAAAACGCATTCTACGAACCAGGGATCGTTTTTAAGTCACTATATAAAAAATATTACACTATAATAAATTAATTACAATGATTTGACTTAGCCTACTTTTAAAGGGTACTTAGATTTACAAATGTAAGTTGCAAAAACATGTGCCTACGACTATGTCATTACACAACAAATCTTTAGCTCTGTTTTTTTTTACTGTTGTTCATTTTCATACAATGCCATTGTATGAAAATGACTCAAAACAATTTAAGAGCATAGTCTACAGTCTGAAAAAAGTAGGCCTGGACAACAACACAACAATGGATACCGCAATTAAATCTAACACTATGAAGGCATACAGGCTTGTAAACCTGCTGTAACAGTATGGTACACTACCTACTTACTTATACGTATATTTTCTTACTTAGAAGAAACACCATTCCAAAATTCAATATTCAGAAGATATTTTTGCGACGACGTGTCTACGACATGTTTACGACACAGTTCCGGTAGTTCACATACACGCTTGCTTCAACCGTAATTTGGATATTATAAGACAGATGCACAACCAACCAGGTATCTGAAGGAAATTTCCAAGGACAGTAGTGCCCAACCAGGCTACACCTACAAATTATTAGTTCAGCGCTCACCCCCTATTAGCGTCCACCCTCGAATTGGTCCAGCACTGGTGCCGAAACGGTATCCGACCAGTTTGTCAAAATCCAGTTTGCCGAAACCCATGATTGCCGAATTAATGGCCTCTTGCCGAAACCCAGTTTGCCGAATCCAGTTCACCGAAATCATGACGACCCAGTTTGCCGAAACCCAGTTTGCCGAATCATTTGCCGTCACCATCGTACTAAAGTACAGCATACTGTGCTTTTGAAAACATGATGGGTGGATCAGGGAGGAGCCATATTACATTCCCCTATTTGTACCCGTGTAAACGCTCCGCTTTGAATAAACGCCCATTCTAGAGCCTCATTTGGAATAAAGCCTCTTTCGAAAACACCCCGTCCTCGAATACTCCCCCTTGACTGTAAACAGATCTAATGAAAACATCATTCCCAACATTTTCTACTAATGTTTTACTCCAGAGAATTATATTTTAATTACAGTGGAATTATGGGGCGTGTTGAGACACCTGGTACTTCTCCCCACCCCCCCCCATATTTATTCCCAATTTCGCAAACAATTTGACCTACTTAAAATTTAACGAAGTTAAAAAGAAAAATTAATACATAAAAATATTTATCTAAACAGTGCTTTACCAGGCCATTTAGAGTTTCCACTGCACCCCTGATTTTTTTTCATCTCAGCTCAGCCTATCATGATATATTTTAAATATGAGAGTGCTATTTCCGGCATTAAAACTTCTCCATCCTTACTTTTTTGTTTTGCCTTACCCCAGCCTTTGTGGGATTGAGGTGGTGTTGACACGCCTGGTAGGCCTACTCACTCCTCTCTATTTCTCCCCAAAGCCGCACAATGCCACAAACACGTATTTGATCTAATTGAAAATTGAACTCAGACATAATGTCATATTTTAACACAATTTTGAATAAGTATTGTAAGTCCGAGAATTCAATTTTTGAGCATAGTGTTGTTAGATCAGTGATTATTTGTTTCGCCTTAGCTCAAATCATAGTGTGGCTGAGGCGGTTGTAGACTTTCCTGGTATTTCCGATTCTCTTCAATTTTTGTGTATTTAAAATTGAACATCAGCAATACTGTCACATTAAGATACTTAAATTTTTTTTTTCTAAGAGTGTTATTTGAAACTGAAGTGGGTGGGCCCCTCGAAAAATATTAATGACTCCCTGGTCAACCAGTATAGCTACGGGGCTGCTTTAACCACCAGAACCAGAACATTGAACCAGAAACCGATAAACCAAGTGCCAAATACTGAAACTACTGCTACCACTTTCACTGTCATGGTGAATTGTTCTAAACGCTAAAAAAAAAACAAAAAAAAACAAAAAAACAAAAAAAAAACAAAAAACAAAAAAACTACTGGTTGTAGGGATCGGAACTTGGTCCACTCTACTCTTGTATCAGTATAATTATGCCACACTCTAACCCGTCAACAAAACAACATTTGTTGGTATTGCTCCCTCACACCCGTCTTGCAGCATACATACAAGCTACTACGATACAGTTTTGATATATATTTTATTCGGTGTAAACACCAATGATTACCCACGGAAGTCTGCAAACTTACTGCCAATGGGGGTCCCTCTGGTGGTGATTGGGCAGTACTCCGGGAGACAATCCCCCTTTTTCCGAAGAGTGCGTTCTTTAATGGGCCAAAAATGCACATGGGACCAACGGCTTCCGTCTCATCCGACAGACTGTGCGCTATCGTAACTCGCACCAGCCCTCCAGCTGAAACACAAGGAGAGCAGCGATGGGAATTGAACCGGGGACCTAGAGATGTCCACAGTTCAGCGCACATCTTATCACTATCATCATCATTATTATTAATAATAATACTAATTATATTAATATTATTATTATGTTGATTTTTGGTGATTATGATGATAATGATGATTGAAATTTTTCAACGTAATATTTACGGTATTATTATCATTTGGATGTGTATTAGTGACATCAGTCATGCCATCTGGTGCATAATTTGCGCTACTGATAATTACCTAATTATAAAAATATTTGCTGGTATTATATTTCTGGTACTTCATTTTCTTTGTGCCTCATCTGACCGTTGTTTTTTTTTTTAATCAGAGATTGTACACAGGCATGTGTAAGTTTTTAATCTGTTTGAACCATGTAAGTAAACTACTAACTTTAGAACACCAAAATTTTCTTAAGTAAATTTTGGTGATTTGTTTATATGCAGTATTAGTGCTACTAGAGTTCGTATACCGGCCGAAAATGTATGACTGGTTAAAAATTTATGCCTAAATGTTGACTATTTCAAAGACTTCGTTTTAAATAAATATCCGGATCATTATTAATTAAATAATTGATTGATTGAATTAATACATTCGTTACTATTTGTTGTTTTATAAATTTACAATATAATGAATACAGATTGATTTAAATTTACTGAAATAATGCGAGAATAACTATCTAATTGATTGACGGATTGATTAGATTAGTAATTGATTGATATATTTTATTGATTGGTTGATTTATTGATTAGACAAATTGTAGTCCGAGTCTTCCTGCGTTAAGTCATCTTTACCAAGCAGTTGTTTAAAAACAGTGCCTCATGCGTCTGAAATTAGTGTAGGCCTACTGGAGTAGAGCACTGTGTTAATAATTGATTTCAAAACTAGATCGGCAAACAGAAATTGATTTGTTAGGGAAGCAGGAAGCCCACGCCGTAGAAATTCTCAAAAACTTACAATATGCTATAATAAGTTGTGCGCAAGAGATTTAGAGTACACCAACTTGTTTAGTATAGGCCTTCTAGTTTCAAGCCAGGTGTCTAATTATTTTCGACTGTGCAGCCAATCTAAGTGACTGCCATTAAATGGATTTAGGAACAGTAGGCCTTGTTATATAAGCCTATGTCAGCTGAAGGTGCCCCTCAATGATGTACACTTTTCTGTAATAAACTCTCGTCGAAATCTAACGTTCTAACGTAACATACTTAGCCTACTGATTGGTAATTATAAAAATATTTGATATAATGCAGATAATATTGGGTAGTGTTCAACATTTTATGATACAAGACTTGTTTTTGAATATTCCACTTGAATTCAAGGCAATATGCCTTGACATTGTATACATAATAGTGACTTTGAATCTCCACGTGGTCTTAACCACCGGATCGTGTGTATAAGTGACTACTGTGTTCTTTTGCAAGATTGCCTTTGATACAATTTATGACAAAAGTACAGTAATTTACTTGTTTGGAACTGTACTTCGTTCATTGAATTTAAATTTGCAGCAGCACCACCACGCTGTAAGGCAATATGCGCTATATATACTTGGGTATCAATCAACAACAGAAAAGCATTATATTGAATCATATCCATATGTTGCCAAATAGTAATACTATCATTCATATATTTCGTAGCAAAATGTACCAATCTCTTTTAAGCAGTGCATTTGTACTTTCGAGTAATGGAGTATTTAATTATGTTTGCATTCGAGATGATGCTTCCACTTTGAGAATAGTGAGAAGATGCAAGACATTTTGCCAGATAATCAAGAATGTTACATCTTGTACAGGAAAACAGAGATTGTAAATGGGACTCCAGTTACTGAGTTCGTCTTCAGTGCCTGGTAAGTTGACGGCGAATAGTTTGAGTTTTTTTTCAGAAAAGTTACTTCTTACAATGAGGAATAAAAAAAAAACTGAGATTTTGGGGTATATTATAGTGTTATGCGCTACTTCGATTTTTTTTTCCTGAAGGCAGTGGCTAACTTTACATTTTTTTCCTTTTGTTATGGTCTGTTTATACATTTTTTATATAAATTACTATCTTTAAGAATATTTTCACGTCTGGGCAGCATTTTGGTATATTTGTCGTTTTTTTTAAACTTTTTTTTTTGTATGTAATCTATCAAGACAAAATAAATGAAATGAAAATTTAATTTTCTAGGGTTAGTGAAGATGTGAAACAAAAGCTCAAAGCTAAAGGCTCTACGTCAATTCGGTGGTGCAAGACAAACTCAGATTCGTCTGAAGAGAGTGAACAAATGCAGTAAGTTATTGTGATGACGGTGTTTTAACCATAAATCACCGCCATCGTCATCTGTGTTCGTAGGTTTTTGAATCCAAGTTAAATTTTTCTTATTCTTTTTTCTATATAGGCCTATTCTTTTTTACTGTAATATGGACAATCTTGATTCCAAAATAAAATATTTGATTTCATTTGATTAACATGAAGTTTCTCACAGTTTCGGGCAGGCACCTAAAATGCTCCTACAAAAATTGGTTATGTGCATTGGGTTATTACAAGGTTCGTTACTAAATAGCTAAATTGGTTCAGACTAAAGGGGTACTTCCTGTACATTAAAAAAATAGAAGATATTTTAATTATTCTACAAAAGCAATTTTCAATGTGAAGGAGAAAGAAAAAACTCTACTTACTGGGGTATAGGAGAGGATTTTTCTTCTTTAGAATTTATGGGCTATGTAGGAGTTGACAGTACCCCTATAAACACCCTGAGTACAGGGTCTGTCATGTCTTATCCAAATTTTAAGAACACACACACCCACACACATGATGTAGCAGCAGTATAAATTACGAAGGCATGGCCACAGAATAATAATAATAATGTATTTCATTTATTCAGTTTGGTAGCATTTCAACACAATAATGTATACACCTTACCATTAAATACTTCTTTAATCTAAATTCTTGGTACACATAGGAATATGTAAAACTATTGTTTTGTATACCAATGAATCTACATAATTTCAGTTTAGCTGTACAATACATTAAATGGTATTTTTAGTTATTTACTCAGATTACCAATTTCTTTTTGGACAACTACATTGCACATATCTCAGGTTTCAACTGCGTTCTAATGTAGGCGTCTATCATACTTTTAACAATTTTCGTTAGCAACAACATGCTTTCATAAGCTTTAACGTAGCAGTTGTGCGATGTGACATAATAAACCGTTAGATGTTAACTCATTAAATATATTCAAAATTAACAATGTTCCCGATTGAATTTTTCAGGACTTTTAAGTATGTTATTATGTATATATTTCAGCAACATATTCGGCAAAAAATAATTTCTGTTGCAATTAGTTCTGGGTTCATTATAATATTGTCACAGATTAAATGGACTAAAATAGCAAGTTAAAAATTATAATTTGATTAAATATTTTAATAGTACTCATATAAGAAGTATAATTACGATAAAAACAATAATTTAAATTAAGCAAAAATATAATAATATAGATATTATTATGAACAGTTTAGCATTAAAAATTATTGGAATTGTTGCTGAAGACCATATCAACAACATCAGTTGGTTTAAGCAAACATGTACTTCCAAGAAGAATCTGCAACAAAAACAGAAGAAACCTTATTACTATCAATATTAACACAAAATTATCAATATTTCAAACTACTGTAGTTAATTTGCACAGCAACTTATATTCATCATTGTTCATTAACCATTAACCATTATTTAAACATTAAATAAATTCATTGAATCCAATAACAAGTAAGTGTAAGGGTCTTTTTTTGATGATCCAAATATTTTTTATTTTTCTAAATTTTTATTTTATTTTAAATATCAAGTATGTGTAAGAATGGTGTTAACTTACCCACAATCATATTGGCACTTATGCATAAGCCTTAATTGCTAGAAGCAGGTTAACACCATTCTTACAATTATTTGATATTTGGATCATCAAAAAAAGACCTTATACTTAGCTTAACTGTAAACAATATAAATGAGTTTGTGACTTCATTTAATGAGATTGAACAAACACACCTCTTGACTTGTTTTTGCAGAAACTTCATTGATAGCTCGGACTTCAGAACATGTTACTCCTCCAATCACATAGATGATTAAGAGTGGGTGGTCACTTGGGCGTGGCTTACTCACATTCATAAACAGTCTAATAAAATAATATATGATATTTAATTGATATATTTTTTGGGTATAAATTTATAAGCTAAAAACCGGAAACTACACTTTCATATTTGAATTTCTTAATTTGTTAGGGTGAAGAAAAGGTCTAGTTGTGTTAGTTTGCTATATCATAATAATAGAAATGTCCACTGTGTGGACAAAAGCTAGAGCTAACAGTTGCTATTGTTAGTTTTTAAAGTGCTGAAATTTGTCATTTCTTATAATATTTTTTATGTATTTAACTAAGTTATTAATTTAGAATTGGATGAGAAAAAGAAAATTTCATTGTCAACTAACAAATAGTTAAATAATCTATGTAAAAAAATTTGTTCTTGTGTGTTTCTGGTTGTAAGTATAACAGCTTCTTTTATTCTTTTATTTATGAGAAATTCAAAATATAATTTTTGAGGTTTTCCTGATTTTTTGCTGGCAGACAGTATAAACAGTGATCTTTAAGGTTTTGTGAAACATACTGCAATTTCCTTGGTAAAAACAAGAAAGGTAAAAAGTGAAATGAAAAGAAAATATGGAGCAAATAAGGATAATCAGAATGAAAAAAAAATAAGACCAAGAGAGACAAGTATCTTTCAAAAATAAAGGTGTACATAGATTAAAATAAAATAATATAATTATAGTTAATATCATATTATGACCATAAGGGTTATAAGTTTATCAATAACTTTGCTACTACTATATCATATGAACTATTAATTAATCAATGACATTAAACTAATTACGAACTCATAGATATTTAACTAGATGTAAACAAATGTTGGTTATTTCGCTAACTGGTTTCATCTGGTTTCCAATATATATGTTCAATAGAGAAAATTTCATCAAGTAAACAAATACTCACTTATTTGTGGATGACAGTTGATCTATCCGACAAAGCCCAACTGACAGTTGGGCAAATACTTTCCACAAATGAAATGAATATCGGTTTACTTGATGAAATTTTCTCTGTTGGTTATATTAAAAAAAAATATGGAGGTCAAACCTGAAACTAGTTTTGATTCGATCCCGCAGCCCTGTTGATCTGTGCTGTAAATCTGGCAAGTCAGGTTTTGAAGGATCTACAATTTGCTCAGCTAAGTCTTGCAACAAAGGTTTATAGGTAGATGGAAAAGCTTTATTGCCGTCATGAATAACATTTCTAATAACAAAATTAAAATAATATACTATATTTCCTTTTACATGCAAAATTACAAAAAGTAAGTGATGTTGGTCTATAATTGGAATAATTTGAATGAACCAATATGTCAGTTTCTTTTTACAGGAAATCTACCTTAAAAACAATGGAATTGTTCGACCTAGGCAGAACAATGTTAATTAACAGACCTTAAACGACCGATTGTCAGAGTGTGAAGGGGTCGTCATTTAAAAAATTCTGTCACAGAATTGCATCAGCCAATGACCTACAGGCTTTTGAGTATTGAGATGGGTGCTGTTAAGGTGGAGCACTCGATGAATGATGAAGATTTAGTTGGCAAATTGAGGTGAAATGTGGTGAATTGAAACTACTTGACCACAACTTTTTGCCAAGCAAATTTCTAGTCAACAAGTAACCTGGGGCACAAGCTTTTTTTTGTTGTTTTTTCTATTGGATGAATCAATAAAAGATAATTACCTGAATTGCTTTAAGTGGTCCCTTGTCATTCCAATTGCATTCAACTTGTTAAAGATATCATCAACTCCTCTTGAGTCATTTTCACACCCTACTTTAAAGAAAACCAAACAAACTGTTAGTACATCAAAATCTGAATATATTTTAAATTTAATTAACTATCTAAATTAATTAAAATGATCTTTTGATATTTTTATATTATTATTACAGCATAAATAAACACTATAAAATTATCAATAAAATTGTTAATGTTTGTTATCACTACTATAGCATAAATTTACTAACTATTCAAACATTTTAACAACTTAGATTTGCAATTCAGTTTCTCAACAGCAACGAATTATTTTATGTATATATTTGATGTGAATAAGGATACCAAGATATATAACATTAAATTATTTAATATTCCTGGTACATTGAAATAAAACAAAACACAATGAGAAAAATAATTGGATTTTCTCCTGGCTATATTCACCAGCAGAAGAGTCATATATGGTAATCATTTTTCAAAATGTATTAGGTTGGTGTTTCACAATGAAAAAAAAAAATCCAAATCCAAATTACCAAAATAAGGATGTGAAGAATCAGCTTGGTGAATTTTTAATATATAGTTTAACAATAACTGTTGCAGTTCTTCTTCCTCATCCTTTGATACGACACTGTTGCCGTGTAGTGAATAAAGATGAATAAGATTTCGCAGCAGATCTTCTGCATTAAATTGCCTGGAAAATATTAAATTACCACAGTACATTCATAAATGCATTTAAATAATACTCAGCCATTATTTTTGACTGTTTAACAGGCAAACACAAAAACTTATTTAAGAACATTGTGAATGTTGCATTTAGTGAAAAGGATATGTCAGAATATATTAGGGAGCTTTCGTTTACACGACGATGGCAGGACCTAGAACCTAACGACGTCACTAAAAGTCATCTGGAAGAACTTTAAGTTCTCTTCGTCGCGTGGATTCTAAGACGCAATTTGGCCAAATTTATGTATGCAGACAATATAGGACACCCGGTAGGATGCAAGGGTGATTCTGCTCTAGCGTCGCATCGTCAAACAAATCAAAAGCTCATTATCATCAACACACTGTTGCAGCAACGTACCTATCTTGTTTGCTGTATGCATCATGCAGATGAGTGTATGGCCTACTATCTTCAAAGTTTGATGAACTTTGTATTATCATTTTTTCTAGAAATTGATGCTTCTCATATTGCTCATGTTGTAAGGCTTGTAGACAACCAACACTAAGCTGCAGTAACCCACAGTTCCTTTCAAATACCTCAGGAGTTTTCTCAACACTATAACAATAGAAATGTCTTAAAATGTACTCGCTTTAATATATGCAAATGTAGACAATGTAAAATAGGTAATGATTTCTCATATCCCAATACTGTAGTTAGTTTGGTTTGATTTTTGGGTGTGTAATGGGTTTGCTAACATAAAATGATAACTGAATACATTTGTAAAGCATGGATCTCCAGTGAACACCAGCAGTGATTCTGTCAATGGATCCGACAGCCATGTGTCTTCTCTGAAAGACGGCTATTACAACAGTGACAGTAACAGGGTTAAGGTTTGGACCATTTGCTCTGACTTGTTTACTTATTATTACTAATTTAACTAATATTGATGCATTTTTGTTTACAGATTTAACAAAGAATTTGTATTAATATGTAAAACTGATTTTCTGTACCGATACGTTTGCTTCACCGATATAACTAGCATATTGATGCATTTCCTTTTACTGATACTGATTTGCTTTACTGACTTACCTTAAAAATAGTGTTGCACTGAATAATTTATAGTCTGTATAGGTGTAATTTTGCCCTACCTGACGTGGAAATGTACTGAATACTCAGTACATTTGAAAACAATTGCGAAAAAAATCACAAGTTGTTCTCAGGTGGGACTCGAACCCACGATCTCCAGATCACTAGCCTGTCATCATACCTCTAGACCACCGAGCTTGCGCCTGATGGTCAGGGTTGAATTCGAGTCCAAGTAAGCAGCAGGTACTGCAGTTTTGATAGTAGTTGTTATTGTCGTGATGGAATAATAGACAATAACTGGATTTGTGTCAGGAGAATCCCGACTATAACTTATAGTCTGCTTAAGCTTAGATTCCATACAATCGCTACACTGTCGCCATGGTGTTTTCAGTGCAATCGTTGTACAGCATAACAGTCCCCGATGCAAGCGGGAAGACACCCCGATTCGACCGACCAATAGCATCACCGAAAGCTGTTGGCGATAGCGTGTAGTGATGGTATGGAAACAAAGCTTTAGACTTTTACTGCTTAAACTCTTGACTAATTACTAATTGTATTGGTTCATTTGCATTAGCTTATTTTGATGCCAGTGAGAATTGTACGTACCTAAACACATTCAGATTCGACTTCAGTAGTTCAACTCCTCTTCCCATTTTCATTGAAGCTTTTGAATGTAGTTTTTCCTTTGTTATAAGATCAACAATTTGCCGATTCACCTCCATTAAACTTTCCTTGAAAACAATCATTTCATGTATTTTTTAGTCAAATTATTATCTAGCATTCTTTCTATTCACTATTGCAATCTACCATTGTACTTTTCAATTAAAATATATACTGTAGTCAGGGGACCTAACAGGTGCAGTAGTAAGCCGAGGTAAATCCAAAAGATGCAAAGAGTACTTGCATGCCTTTTTCAATTGTTGTGTTTGTCCAAAAATGGATTAAAATTTCTACTTTCAGGTATTTACTGTATATGTTTCCTTTCAACGATAATGCATCGTGTTATACGATAACACAATAATAAAGTGCGACTTAGTGGGCCCAATTAAGGCGTCTGCAGGCAGAGAGGTCAAGTAGGTTGAGGTGTTTTGGACATTACCAGAAGCAAGAGCCTTAGGTATATAAGGCCAGTTAGGTTTAAACAAACAAATGTTGTCCAAAATGAATGGCAATGCTAAAAGTGCATTTATTGCAATATACACATGAATCATCAGTATAGGTTTATATACCATGCTGTTCCAGCCTCCTTTACCACAAAACCCGACTTATCCACGAAAACTCGGGAAATCAAACCAGGGTCTCTTATCATAGCTAATTACACTCTAATTATCAGGAAGGCTAGACCATGGTACATGAAGGGTTATCGCGGCTGGGAAAGTCATTATCTCAGAAGGGTGCTGCCATAGCAATAAACGATCAATTCATACTGAGTTAATATATAATTTCAATTCAAACATGGAATTGAATATTTTAATTTTTTAGCTTATATCAGACAATACATCTTTAATGAAAAATATAGAAAATGATTTAAATGTGCCAAAATATCTTATCTAGAGAACAACTGATGACTACTGTATAAAGAAATATCCAATATTTAAGGCTAATTTATTGTTAACAAATTATGCAATGTCTTGAGGAAATGTTCTTACATCCAAAATTATCTTATTTAAAATGCTTCATTTATAAATCTTATACACAAACACATACCTTTCAGCAGAACACAGCATAGACATGTCAATAGCGACATCATTTTTATGTCCTTGCAGTCTTGGTAACAATCCAAATATTTTGTCCGCTAAAGTTTCGTGTGAATGGCTGACAGAACCAGCAAGGTCTAGAGTTCTGTCAACAACAACTAATGCTGCTCTGTTCACTGCAGACTGAGATATAGAATGTTTGAAATACCAGAAAAAATTGTACTCAAATTTATCAAATTCTTAAATAGAAATAACTGTTAATATTGCAATACTGTATCAATTAAAATCAACTGATTCTTTTTTAAACAAATGCACAGAAACGTTGTTTTTTGTGTTAAATAATAATAATAATAATAATAATAATAATAATAATAATAATAATAATAATAATAATATCAAATATTAATTACATAACATCTAAGGGTCTGCGCTCTATTTTCTGTCATACATAATCATTCCCCACACCTCAATAGTTATTATCGACTACTCTTGGGTGAAGACAAAAAAGAAACACTTCCTCCCCAAATAACACAATAAATATGCCCCAGACATACTCAATCAAAACTTACCACCTAAAAGATATGTTCTCTTAATTTTGAATATGGGTGTTTTTGCAAGGGAACTGCATTTCTTTTAAAAATTTTTATATAAATGATAAAAGCGTTTTCATTGTTTGCACAAAATACAAAACATTTTTAAAAATTACTATCTTACAAGAAGAGTCCTTCAGAACAAAATCAAATTTATAAAAAAGACAGGATAAGACAGGACCAAATAAATTATACAGAAAAAGAAACTATTTGTTATAAAACAACCAATGGCAATGAAAACATACACAAAATATATAGGACTGTTGTTAAACAATTTGCTACATGAAAACATCTGTACCTTAATCTTAAACTAATTTATGGATTTTCTGTGTGTATATCACTGGATTGCTCATTGGCTGGTGTTAGTGAGGCCACCGACGCTATGTTGGGAGGCCTAGGTGACGTATCATTTTAGACAAGTTTCTTTTGGTATTTGTTTAAATTATTGTTAAAAATAACAATTCTTGCAAAACTTTTAAATAATAAATTTGAATTTAAAGTACTGATTATTATCATCTATCTACTTGATGTGACTTTTTATGCAGTTTAAGAAAGCGCAAACAAAGTAAATAAAGAGTCGCGTCTAGTGGTTAGATGGTTTGAAAAAAATTCCTACGTTAAATTTAAATTTATTATTGAAAAATAGTGCAAGAATCGTTATTTTTAACTATAGTTTAAGAAAATGCCAAAAGAAACTTTTCTAAACTGGTACGTCACTTAGGCCCTCCAACATGGCGTTGGAGGCCTCACTTTTTTCTGTACCAGGATTGGCCGATGAGCAATCCAACTTTTATAGTAGAGATCAGTGGTGTATATTTTAATGTATACTGTACATACCCTTCTTCTTAATTTTGCTGATGATAGAGCTGCTAATTCTGTGGCTATCAGTTGGCTGGTTGGACCAATACAGTAGATGTCTTCATTAATTTCCAACCTCTCACATAAATTATCAAGTGATACAATTAACATCTATAATTGGAAGAGACATCATATTGAAATATTTTTGTCAGAATTAAATCTGAATAGCTCAAGATAAAGCAAAGAACCATTTACATAATGTTAATAAATTAGTATTAACAATAATAATTAATAGTTATAATTATAAATAATGTTAATAATAAGTGATAATGCTAAGCTATAATAATTATCACTTTTATCATTAATGTTTAATTATAATAAATAATGTTAAAGCTGAAATATTGACAAGGTTTCCTACAACTGCATGAGAAAATGTTTTATATAGGAAATGACATACTTTTAAAGATACATAGTAGGATCATTGCGAAGCAAAAAAAACATTATAAATCAAATCCAAAAGGACTAGGTTTGAAGCATGTAAAGTACGGACTGAGTGCAAATGAGTTAACATGAATCTCACTTTTTATTAAATAATACTAACAATTAAAGCATAATTATAATAAAACAAATAGAAATACTCATACTTAACCTTGAATTTGGCCTGTAAATCAAGTGGTAGCATCTCAAAATGGACATCATTTACAATATCGATCATATCATCTTCACAAACCTTAAAGTAAATGAGAACAAAAAAATAATGCTACTTAACTCCAGTTTTGCACTCCAAAACAATACTAAGCAATGAACAATTTTACCATTCCTATTTAGCATGCTGCTGATAACAATTTGGCTTCTCTACCATCTACTGAAAAAATTAAACATTCAAGAAGGAAAACACTAAAACAAAATCATGTCACCAACGTGTCTGGTTTGATTCAACTGTGTTTGCGAGTGAGCGTGAGTGTATCTAAATAATTTTTCATTAGCAATAAACTGATTTTATACGCTTTAACGCAAGGCTGACTGGACTATTCACTGCAAACACTAGCTAAAACTGGACCATACATTAGCCAATGCTATCAATATTATAACATCTAAAAAGTACAGAAACTGACTGAATCTGAGTTTTGAAATCTGTGATTGAAAGTTGAATATAATGCACTAAAATTTGCAATCATATAGAAAATTTGGTATAAGAAAATAAATCTGGCATTTACTGTAGTTTGATTGATGAAATTATCATAGGAATTGAAGGTTAAAATAATACCAACCTTTGGAGATAAACCTTTGAACTTTCTAATGTCTGTTACCAGCATAGGAAATAAGTCTGACAATGATGGCATCAGAAACAGGTTTGATGTGATACTGAACTCCATTAACGGTAGAAAGCATACATCACAGGTAGCTTGCTATTTGATAATAAATAAAAAAAAATTTAAAATTTACTGAATGAAAATGTAAATAATCTGGGGAAAAAATAGACATAGTTATATGGTCATTCCGACTCACTTAGCCAGAAGTTTCAGACTTCACTAATCCAGAGATATAGCTCCTACGAAATTATAGGAGCTATTTTCAGAATCAAAAAGAGGTGAATGGCCATAACTCAAGAACCACTTGGAAGTTGAAATTTTGGATTCTTACTTTGGACATAAGGCATTTTTTACACTATTCTGGTCAAGGTATTAAAGACATAAAATACAAACATAAACTTATAACTGATAAGGTATTTACCCACCAACCATAAGATATTGACTATAAACATACACCATTGTAGACATCAACATCAGTATCAATAGTAAACAAAAAAATAACATCTAAAATACCAACATACATCATTATAATTTACTGGTCACAAAATAACATCAGCTATTAAAAATTTAAAGTATACCTATTTTTCAGAAAAATGAATAATCTCTCTATTTGTCATGTGAACATATAACTCTATAAAATGCATTGGACACAGTCACTAGCATCTATGCTGATATCATTATTCACTTATTCATCACCTCTGTGAGAAAACAATACCACAATCAACCACAAAAATAAAGAATAAGAAATTACTGTACCCGTTACTATAGTACAGGGGTCCCAAGTGGGAAGAAATTACTTACGGGAGATCTGGTTTAGTGAGATTTCTTAACAAATCTCTAAACATGCCAAAAATTATGCATTTGGGGGAGATTGGTTATTTTTTTGGGAGATCTTGCTTGCGAGAGGCCGTCCTCAACTTTTGTGAGACTTGGGATCCCTGGTATTATATTAATAGAAAAATCCCAAATTAAACTACAAGAAAGAAAAATCTCATTTTCCATTAGCTTACCATATTATTCATGTAGTACTGAATACGCTGCTGAATTTGATCAAATGCTATGTTTTTATCTGCAGTTTCGTCCTTAGCGAGTACAGCAGGCTTGGTACTGCTGATGACAGTACACTCATGAAAACTGCTAGCTTTCACTATGTCATATACCGTTTCTTGTACATTATCAAGGAGCAAATTACTCAATACAAACACAGCCTTCTTATCACCATCATCACCACACTAAAAAAGAGGGTATTTATTAATACAAAAATTACAGTACAGTACTGCATAGTAGAGAAATAAAAATACACTGTTATTAAAGATCTCTGTATTAATATAGTAAAATGTTCATAGAATGCTGCTGATGTGTAGCAGCTGTTCAGAATGACATAACTGGCACTTGTGTAACATTTAACATTTGAAGACCTGAAATTGTATTATCTTAATTAATAAAACACATGAATTCATAACTTTGTATATATATGGATGGAGGGTTAAAATTGACAAAAATTAGGGATGGAGGAGAATGGTGGGTGATGTAGCCAGAGAGAAAACATTGGTTCTATAGGATTATGTGTATAATTAAAAAAGTTTTTTGCATGCAGCTATTATTGCTACAGTATCTTTATTCTCAGGAACCTTTAGCAACCCCCCCCCACCCCCAACATCTCCTGACTGTGCCACTGAATGGGATTTGATGAAGACCATTTTATTAGTTACTAAAAGTCTGTATATTTTAATACCTCAAATGCGGTGAAATCTTTAATATTGGTTGCTCCTGCATCAAAAACAGCATTAACTCCAATAGACCAATGGAGACATTCAGCACTGATGTTGTCTAAAAACAGGACAGCATTCGATACATGACGTAACATCATATCCCATGATGCCTTCTGGCTCTTTCGCAAACAATCCATACTCACTGCAAGTCTGATAAATTATAAAAATGAAAAATGACTATAGACTCATTAAAAGCAAGTACAGTATAAACTCACCCAGTGGACTTAACAGAGACAGAACTCCCAGGAAGGAAAACCAAAAAGATATTTTTTACATATTAATAGACTCTAAAATCGATTATAATAAGCCTTTGAAAACTCTAAATTGTGACCCAAGCTCACAAAAGGGCTGTAAACTCGCACTGCACTGTATTGAGAAACAAGCCTCCATAGCCAGAATAGGCCGTAGAACGTGAATTTTGTGTAAATTGGGTTTTTCTGTAATAAATAAAGTGTAACTATTAATCTTAATATTCCTGAAGTTTGAGTTTAAATAAGAGGTAAAATTTAGCCATTTTCGAATGGAGGCTAGTGAAAAATGAATAGAAAACTGCCGCAAATAAAACCATTTTTCTCAAACCTTGATTTAAGAAAGTTGACGATTATTCAAACAGTCATAACTTTGCTTCCCGACACCTGATTGAGTTAATTTAACTGTCATTTTAAAGTAAATGATATGTTCTATGCCATTATAACAAAAACTCATTTTGGCCTGAGGACTAGTTTACAGCCCTTTTGTGAGCTTGGGTCACAATTTATTATATTTTTAGGGTCTTCCCACCCTAGACCACTTTTGAAAGGTTTCTAGTGACGAATGACCACGCCCACTTTGTTCTTGTCAGCTCCCCCCGTTGGGACCGTGGACCCCCGTCGGAAAAATCCTGGTACCGCCACTGAGAATAATCACTATGATTACATCAGCCTATAAAGCTAATTCCACCTATCTTTATTAACCATCCTTAAAATCCACTCATTATATAGAGTTTACTTTTTAAAGTGACTACTGTATCACCCACCCTAATTTTTCTAGAAACCCTAAATATCAACTGTAAAGATTTTTAATTGCGTGGAGGATATCTCAAAAATCAGCTTAATTTTCTATGCCAAATTTTTGCGCGGAGGATACATTCCCTATGCAGGCTAAAAATTATGTTAAACATCACTTGCCATGCTGTTATCCGACTTCAATTCTCTTCAGAGAAAATACATGGACATTTCAAGACGCAGGAGTAATTATAGTGAATGATTACACCGTACATTCAGTGGTTAATTGGAAGGAAAGTAAATTGTTGATAGGCCTGGGCCTAGGATGTACTGCTTACCCAGGGAGGATACTAATAATAATATATAGGGTGTAAATTATTAATAAATAAAATGTAGGGCTAAATAGTAAAGAGAGACATTGTCATATGAGATGAGAGACATTGTCATTGTCATTGACATTACTGAGGGCCTTACTAGCTACCTAGGCCTACTAGTGGTACTGTACTAAACTAGCTAAAGACAGGTCTAGCCATTCCCACCACTCACTGTACTACCGAATTATTATAGCTTGCCTAGCCTAGGCCTACAGAGGCCTCCCTAGGCCTTAGAAGGAGGTTAGGGAGACCTCTGTAGGAGGAATACACATCCCTGCTACTATACAATTTAGGTTAAGGCCTAGCCTACTTTTCCTACACATAAAATGTTGAAAAACACGAAATATTCCTTGCTCACTTTGACTAGGCCTACTTATTTATATGATACACTGTAAATCTGGATGGACAACTCAATGTTGTCTCATCACGAATCATCGTCAGTCTTGCTGCATTTACTACAATACAACTGCTACAGTAGCAGTGACACCACGTCGCACACCAGGTCACACCAAAGGTAATTTTTTCCGGCAGCCGGGCCCGCAGCCGGGTAAATAAAAAAGTGTTTTACGACCGACAGGTGGATCGATCATAATTGTGTTTTTGAAATATTTACCACAAAATAATATAATGTTATCAGACCACACAGAATCCTATAATATGAGTTTTAATTATTTAGATAAATAAAGAGGCCTAGCCAAAATAATTTCACAAATCAACGAGGTCATAATCATGAGAAAACGATAAAATCGTTTTTCCATAATTATGACGTAATTTGATTTGATTTGTGAAATTATTTTGTTATGGTAGGCCCTATACATGGTAAATCGTTATCGAACCGTGCTGGTGTGAAAAGTTCTTTTATTTTCTATATGAACAAGTTGCTTTATCGTTGAACGTTATCGCCATAGTGTAAAGGCTTTGAAACTGCAAAAAAAAAAAAAAAAAAAAAAAAAATCAATTTTGTTTCAATAATTATTTTATAAGTAACCACCCTAAAATTTGTGTTGTAGGCCTACTACAGCTCCTCACAATCATTTACATAGATTTAATCTCATTCACTCCTATCTTAAAAAGCATCGAGTACTGGTACAATGGTAATGGTAATGGTGGGATATTTGTAGTGCGCCTTCCACAATAAAATCGTCTCAAGGCGCCGAAAAAAGGGTAGGACCAAGAATTTAAAAGAAATTAAATTATATTATATCTTATGTTAAAGAGCCTATATTAATCAGAATATTTTTTATTTATAATACACCAAATACTTGGCTCCAACTTGTATGCGAGATATCAAACCAATTAAGAGGAACTGACCTTTACTAACTGTTTTGTTAGTAAAGGTCAGTCAAATTAATTGCTTTGATAAATAGAAAATTCACACATCGTATCTACACACCAAATGAATAGTTTCAATAGTCCTATTAAAATTAATATTTTCAATAAATCTGATGCAAATACTGTATCAAAAAATACAGGTACAGTACGCATTCAGTGATGTCATTGTTTATCAGCTTTTATCGAAAAATAAATAGAAAATTCTCCCATCGTAGGCCTATCTACACACCAAATGAATAGATTTAACATTTTCAATAAATCTGATGCAAATATCAAAATATAAGTACGGTACGCATACAGTGATGCCACTGTTTATCAGCTTTTATAAAAAAAAATAACGTTAAACTGAACTAACATACGTTTTAGGGGCCGATCATTTGAACCTAGCTTCAGCCTTCAACTACGGACATGTAGGCCTATCGTCTGCATATTTCACATATGAAAGCATTTGGAATGATTATCAACAACAGAGAATCACTTGATCGCCTATGCTAAAAACGAGTGATGAAAGAGCACATCCTTGAAGAGCACCTGTATTGCACATAAGTTTACTGAAAGTCTTACTACAGTATTGCATTTTATACTACCAGAGATCTAATTTGGGGTTAACATCTATAGCTTTTAACTTACAGTATTTACTAATAAGTGGGGCTGAGAGCCCCCCACTCCCCTCTATTTTGAATTCCTGGATCTGCCAAAATGGTCCGGGGGCATATGTCGAAAAAAATGGGCTCCCGTGGGATTTTTGTGATCATTTTAGTTTTTATGGAATATATACTTTGAAGTATGCTGAATCCAATAAAATGAGTCGCCAATTTTTTTACGCACATCTTCATATGCAAATTAGGTCTGAAAATGTAGGGTAATTATATCTTGATAATCACTTGTCGTAGAAAGTTGATTCTTTCTTAAAGTTGTTCAGAACATGCATGTTTCTATTTATCCTAATGAAACATTTTCTTCAAAAATGACCGGAAGTGCCATTTTGCCGACCTTATTAGCATAAATATGCAAATTAGGGGTGGAAATATAGGGAACTGTATCTAGAAAACTACTTTTTGCAGCAAAATGTTTAAAACATGCATATTTATATTTACTATAATAGACAATTTTCTCTACAAATGACCGGAAATTGCGTTTTTGACCTTTGACCTCAACTTTGCGTGAATTTAATATCTTGGCAACCACTGATCGTACAGAGTTGCTTTTTGTAACAAAATATTTACAATATGCACATTTATACTCTAACAGAATAATTTCTCAATATCAACCAGAAACTTTTTATTGACCTTTGACCTATCGTTGCAGTATATAGGCCAATTTTATATGTATATATATACCTATTGATGATTTATGGTCGAAAGTATTATTACAACAATTGTATTATTACTTGAATATACATATATAGGCCTATATATATGTATATATATATATACATATATATATATATACATATATATATATATATATATATATATATATATAAATCATTAAAGAAAGGTAAATACGTTGTTCGAATAAAGGACATAATAATACATCGTGTACCAAGGCTCTCAACGAATGTAGTCCTGTAAATAACGAATAAAGAAATTGTGTAATAAACTGCCTCTGGCGGGACTCGAACCTGCGACCTCTCGCTTTTATATATACACGCACACACACAAACACACACACACACACACATATATATATATATCTGATATAAATATACTCCAGATGATGAAATGGCGTTGCCATCTCTACCGTATACACAGAGGTACCGTATCTTGGTGCCAGTATGCTGGGCTAGCTCCGGTAGCTGTCACCTAAGAAAATCTAACTACCGTGCATTATAAATTTAATCATTTATGGAGCATTTAAAGAGGTACCGTATGTCTAAAGACTGTACTGATTCACGAACAATTGTCAAGGCTAACAAATTAATCAGGGCTCGCAGAATCGCCTGCCCGACGTCCCAGGGCAACCAAATATCTGCGTCGGGCAACTAAAAATAAATAGGGTGCGTCCCGACGGGCAACCTCTCTATCATCTTTTTGTAACATAATATTCTGTTAAAATGTTAATAAAATGTTCATAATTATCACAGGGTTTCTCACCTCGCAGGTCATCCCTGTCCGTCTCTCAAATTTCCGACCGGCATCTAAACTGCGCCATTTTTTACAAAGACTTTTTCAACCTTAGAAACATAATTAAACACAAAATACTTTGCTAAAAAATCAAGGGCTTTTAACTGTAAACGCCCTATTCATTGAGAAAATAACAGTAGAAGTACACATTCCCATGGTTACGTTGATTTTTAATTAAAAGTCTTGCAGATAGGCCCACAATATACTCATTTATACAGAATGAGTGTGCACGTCTTTGAAAGAAAAAAGGTTTAACAACTGTTAAAACACACAACAGAAATGATTTTATTATGATGATCAATGACTAAATTAAAATGACATGTAAGAAGTGAAAGTACAAAAAAGCAACACTTCGCTAAAATACAGCTGAACTACTGAAACCATGGCACATATTGGTATCGCTCAACAAGGCAGTCGGCTATTCCCTCCTTGGGGGGGGGGGGGGGAGAGCAGTAGCGCGTTTACATTCCTGAAGGCGGCGTTCAAAGAATCAGATCAGACACTACCGCGTCTACATATCTGAGTTGGCGGCGTTTAAAGAATAAGACTATTGTATGTGACTGACCTTGTGTCTGCTTCTCCTGATCGTGGGAACCTACTTGTGTGGGAACGTTTCTCACTCTAATTCACTGTTACTAGGCAATTTGCAGTAATGCCAACTGGTGGTATACGGTATATGCTATTTCAAACAGTTTCCTTCCGTTCATGACGAAGTCAGAGCATCAATACAAAACTAAGTGAATTCATTTTATTTCTGAACGGGACCGGTAGCGGCAGGATTTGGCTGATGGGGGTACGATGTCTCCGACGGGGTGGGCAGCGAGAGCGTAAGTGGGCGTGGCCGGGATGTCGCTGAAAGTTTCTGGGTTGAAAACCCGGAAATTACGAAAATTTCAAAGGCTTATTTTAATCGATTTTAGTTTCTTCTAATATATCATAAAAATACATAACTTTTTCTCCCCCCCCCCCTCCCCCGATGAATTGTTTTTCTTCTCGACCGGGGATACAGATCGTTTCGGCTAATATATCATAAAAATACATAACTTTTTCTTCCCCGCCCCGCCCCCCGTTTTTCTTCTCGACCGGGGATACCGATCGTTTCGGTAGAAAAGTCAGTTTGTTTGTAAATAATTTTCAACCACAACAGCTTGGTTGCCAAGCTATTACAATCACGCAAAGTTGAGGTCAAAGGTCAAAAACACAATTTCCGGTCATTTCTAGAGAAAATTGTCCATTATAGTAAATATAAATATGCATGTTTTAAACATTTTGCTGCAAAAAGCAACTCTGTACGACCAGCGGTTTTCAAGATATAGCTCCCTATATTTCCACCCCTAATTTGCATATTTATGCTAATAAGGTCGGCAAAATGGCACTTCCGGTAATTTTTGAAGAAAATGTTCCATTAGGCTAAATAGAAACATGTATGTTCTGAACAACCTGAAGAAAGAAGCAACTTTCTACGACATGTGGTTACCAAGATATAAGTACCCTACATTTTCAGACCTAATTTGCATATTTCAGTTAATTTGCATATGAAGATGAGCGTAAAAAAATTGGCGACTCATTTTATTCGATTCAGCATACTTCAAAGTATATAATTAAAAAAAAAATGATCACGAAATTCCCACGGGATGACATAAGCCACCGGACTAAAAGGATACAAAATTAAATGCCGATGACAGAAAGATGAAGAGAAGAGCAAAACAGATTCTAACAATACTCCTTTTTCTCTTATATGTGTATGTATGAGAACGTTAATTGTATAATTCTCAATTTGGTTTCTGGGGCGCGTTAGAGGGAATAAACAGCCCCTACAATGTCTGTGTCGCACAGGGAGGGGGAAGGGATTTCTGCCTGTGAAATTATACCATAAGTTGGCGTAAATTTAAACTTTTATTTAAGAATTTGAAAATATTAGTCTCGTCAAAATCAAGTTTTGTTGGGTCTAATAACTATCAAATAACATTTACGTGTATTGTGTGCAATTAATGTGACTCAGTGATTGTAATGTCTAGGCCTACATACCACCACGCCACTGGTCGATATTGCAAAAGAAATGCATTACAATACATTACAACTCGATCCACAATAAGCTGCAGCTGTTTCCCATTTATACAATACTGTACTACAATGCTCGTAACTGAAATTTAGTAAATACACTAAAAAATACCCTGAAACCCAGGGGCGGATGCAGAATTTTCTGTTAGTGGTAGGAGGGCTACCGAAATTTTCTGATTACTGTAGATGGTTTGAATCAACACGCCCCACCATGTGAGTGTGGTCCCCTCATGATGCGGGTGTCTAAATTGTTCTTCTATTGTTTTATTGTGAATTATAGCTTCATGTCAAAATTGGAAGAATATTCATTAAAAGCAATTGTGAGGTAACATGTAGGCTACATTAAAGATAACTACAGCATGCACTTATGATTTATGTTTTATTTCTGCTGATGAAATAATAAAACAATTAATTTAAATATTTAATTTATATTTTTATAATGCACATTATTAAAAAAAATGTTAAAATCAAATGGATATTGCAGAAGACTGCTAACAAAAAATTATAATTTTGCATAATGATTTCTATGCACCATGTGATAATAAATGATTATAGTAGTAATAATAATAATAATAGTGTGTTTATCATCTTTTACACATGCTAAGCATTGAATACTTTTTTCTTTTCCTTTAATTAAATATCGGCTACATACAACGTTACACAATACAGTAACTAACGACAGTTTATATTTGGTGTATTTCAACAATAATATAATAATAATAATAATAATAATAATAAGCCAATTTAGACTTATATGAAAACTTCAAGATAACTATCTATCAACTGTCGACAAAGCGGACATGCTCCCTGATCCACCACTTCCATTTGTAACACTTGTTCTACACAATTTAGGCAAAGACACAAATGCCGGCAGGGTAGCAACAAAACACTTCTTGGTTCATCTAAGCAAATAACACAATGCTGCAACTGGATTGCTTCTTTAGAATCTGTATTTGTTGTGCTGAGATGCGTCTTTTTAGATGCTATGATACTTTCTTGAAACTCAATCTCCAAATTTCTTACGTTATTTACATTGGGCCTGGCCCTTGGCCTTCTCCTTCTTTGAATGTTATCTGTAACCCTTTGTAAATACCTACTAGCTAACGATACAGCTATATTCACACATTTAAAATAATGCAAGAAAAGAACTATAAATATAGCAATAACAACTTGCATGATTGAATACAAATTTTCATTAAGATGAAAATTTAACAGGCACATATGCAACATTGAAAAACCATATTGGATAGATATAATTATCAAGTTTAAAATCAAGGTGAACAATATCATCAGCTGCGAGGTGGTAACTATGCATATGTTGTAGACAAGTTCAACGAGGGTGTAAACAACACTATAAATCAGTAAACCAATCTTCTCGGGAATAAACGAACAGTATGAGAGTAGTCCTACAATCTCGTAAAATACATTTCTTAGCAGCAGTAGGCAAGCTGGTATGTAAACGACTGCTTGCGAAATGTATATCACAAGATTTATGAAGAAGGCGAAAATGCTTCCAATCAACACGGCGTTGACTTCGATAATAAGCTTCATCAGCCAAATAAAACAGGAAATTAGTTGAAGGCACACGAAACACAATTGATTCAGGATCGTAAATATACCGTTAAATGTCACCAAAGTCAAATACGCCATATTCAATCCTTCCCAGCACAATCAAAATGGTAAAATATAGGCTATCTTTGCAAGTAGGCCCCGGTATAGCAGCAGGATGGGTGCCTCTCGTTGCCTATACTTTGAAGGCCTAACTAGGCCAACACAACAGATTTACAACCACACGTCGCCACGTTCACGCCTCATGTACATATGCTTCCCGTCGTGTCTTTGGTCACCATAACAGATAGACATAACTAGCTATACAATTCAAGCTTTTCTTTACCGATTCAAAATATTTCATAAAAAAGAACGGAACGGAGTTCGCAGTTCCAGCCCCACCGCCGGAAGCGCTGCTTATATTTAGGGGAATTCCCGTTTTCTGAGATTAAAAGTAGCGCCCCCCTAGTAAATTTCGTCATAAATTTCGACGGTAACATTTCTGGAACAGGGAGAAATCCTTTTGTACTGGGAGGGCTAATATTATTATATTTTTACCAGAAATACGGTACTACATTCTTCTATTTATCGATATTATAATATATTTATTCAGATACAATTTTTAATATAATTAATAAAATCATCATCAGTCACAACATTTTTATTACGATTAATTACAATAAAAATAGTATCGCCAAATTCTCTCTCTCGTCGACCAATCAAATGAAAGGAAAACAAAGTACCCCTGTAAACTCCAGAGTTGCTTTAAGTTTCGCAGAATCACATCCCGTGACAGAATTAAGCATTTTCACTTCAGTAGGCTGAGTACAGCTCCATGGGCACCACGTTGTCATCATGAACTTAATGTATGTAAACGTACTCGTTGTATTTATGTTGTTATCTATCAGTTGCTGTACAGAAGCGTTAAGTTGCCTAGATCGCAGTGGTCATCCAGTTGATTGGTAAGTACAGACTTTCTTTGAAGAAAGACGACTATGATGACGTCACGACAATACAGACTAGCCATCAAAATACTGTAATTATAACAATAATAAACTCTGGATGCTCACCAGAGACTATTGTAACCACACTACTGTATAACGACTCCCTGCTTGAATGAATTAATTAGATGGTAAGGTTTGAGAAAATTCAACAACCGCATAATATATCTTGATGTTTATTTTGTTCACACTCTATTTCACTGATCCAAGGTCCTGTGTATTCATTCAAGCATGCTTTTAATTTGCAATACTTTCATTGTTTCAATGTTTGTACTTTGTATGCCTACTTTGCTGTGTCCACTGACCAGGGAGTTCAGTATACAGTAGTTCTGATTGGTGTTTAGCAATTAAATAACACATTGGTTTTGTTTTTTAAATTATTTATTTTGCATGCAGTATTAGTAAGCTATATAGAGACACTTTACTCCCCTGTTTAGCAGGCCTGCCACCCCCACCCAGTGGCGGCGCCAGTGGGGGGACAAAGGTGCTTAAGTTCCCCACCGGACAGGTCAAGCCCCCGTCGGACAGAGCTCGTTGGGCAGTCAAACCATAGAAAATACATAAATAGGCCCATACCAAGCCAACACGTCTGTCACAGTCTGAGAGTCCCGTTTCCAGCCATCCAGAGGTTGCTATTCTTAAAAAAAATCTCATTTGGGAGGGGGAACCCTCTCTCAACCCCTTGCTTTGGCTTATGATTTCAAGTCCCCCTGTCGGACAACTTAGCCCCCACCCCCTAGAAATACATCCTAGAGCCGCCACTGCCCCACCCTATTACCCCGTCAAAACTTGTTGGACTAAACAAAAGAGGAAGTATTTGATTTAATTTAGGCATAATGTAACACAAAACCTCTCGGAAGGTTAACATTCCTCCAAATTACCCTAGGTTTATGTTACTAGACCCCAACATGTCCCTGTGAAATTGTCAGACCCTATCAGTCGTATATCTTTAGCAGGCGGCCCCTGCCCCAAGTCAGGCGAATAATGGCGCCACCACTGGTGTAGATACTACAGTACAGGTATTTAATAAAACTATTGCAATGATAATTATGATCCACTGGGCTTTTACTGTATGAGGAAGTAGACTACAGATATAATCTTTCACTTTCTGTGTAACACAAATGCTTCATTTTATCTCAATAGATATATTACTTGTACCGTGATATAGGTTAAATATAGCCTGACTTTCAGTCTTAAAAAACTATTGCAATGATAATTATGATCCATTGGGCTTTTACTGTATGAGGAAGTAGACTACAGTTATATAATCTCTCACTTTCTGTGTAACACAAATGCTTCATTTTATCTCAATAGATATATTACTTGTACCGTGATATAGGTTAAATATAGCCTGACTTTCAGTCTTAAAAACTATTGCAATGATAATTATGATCCACTGGGCTTTTACTGTATGAGGAAGTAGACTACAGTTATATAATCTTACACTTTCTGTGTAACACAAATGCTTCATTGTATCTCAATAGATATATTACTTGTACCGTGATATAGGTTAAATATAGCCTGACTACATTCAGCCTTAAAATCTGGAAAACCCCCCAAATAAGCCAGTATACTTTATACATTGCTATACAAACTGCAAAAACATTCAATTGATTATAAAATTACATATTACACTTAAAAACTACATAAAGTAGAAACCACATAGTTACATGTTTTTTGTTGTTTTTTTTTTTTTTTCTGGTGAGGGAAATTGGGGAGGCCAAATACATTGTATACATTATATTTTACAGTACCTATATTATACAGCATTGTATATAATTATCATAGACTTTTTTTTTTGTTCATCCAATACAAAAAAATAATTATATATGGATCCAGATGAAATTATTCACAGATATGTAATTGTATATCTTTCAAACAGTTAATGAAAACACATGATTTATTATATGATATATTGGTTCTTGCACTAAATTGGGGTGATGCTAGCCATGTCGTTGAACTTATTTTAGATATTAAAACTTTTACATTTAATTAATTAATTAATAATAACTGTATTTATTTGACTAATTGAGTGTTCAATATTTTTTAATTATAAACTATTGAACTGTTAATTTAATTTCCAAGTTTTAATTAAATCTAATAATAATTTAGCTAATTAATAATTAGGAATATCAATTAATTTCAGTTCTTTTAATAATTGTAATACCTGTAAAATTGTAAAAATAATAATATAGGATTTTTAAAACAAATCTTTATCTCAATATTTTTTAGTTCTTAATGTTTACAGTAATGATTGTCCCTTTTTATTGATTGTAGTTTGTAAATTATCTTTGTAATTGTTGTTGCTAAATTTTCTCTTGTTTTTTAGATTTTATCCTTTATCACAGATTTTCTGTGCAATTGATGCAATTTAGTGAAATGCTGCTATGTCAAATGTTTATGTTGTTGTTTGAATAAAACCAGAATGTATATAATTCGCAAAAATATTGAAATTTGATTGTATTTTATTTGTGATGTGAACAAATTCAGCCATTAGTCATTGGCTGTTGTGTTATGGTTGTTTTTTTTCCAGAGTGAATACATTTTAAAGTGAACACTTGTTTTCCTTATTAGGTTTATTGCACTCAAGCTTTCCAAAGACAGCGACAATAACAATGAGCTGATTAGGGATGGTGTGGGGCATGTCTATATGGATGAGAATATTAAAGAATGGCAATTGTCAGATGTATCGATGAATGACAGCAGTCAGTCCATAGGCTACACACTACAGCAGATATACGACAATCCAAAATCAAAGGTCAGTTTATACAATAATTAAGGTCTCGCCACAAAATTAGACATGGTTGGAAAATCAAAAATTGAGTTAATACTAATACTGTAGCAGAAAGAAACATTAAGAAAATAAACTCAAAAGTAAACAAATCCTAAAACATTGAAATAGAACCTTCAATAAGAATTTAACGATATGTCCCATTTCGTGGTGGGAACCTCACATCTGGTACCTGAAAAGCAGATATTGCATTTTTAATATTTATATTTTTTGACATCCAATAACATCACAAGTAGACATGACACAAATTAGACACAGATTAAATGCTCATAGTAAACCATGAGTCTGTTATAGTGGATTTTCTTTTTTATTTTTTTCTGTCAGTATCTTTAATAAAAAGTTAAAATCTTATCTGTTCTTCATCTCATACTAAGTTTTTTGAAACACATAATTAAAAAAAAAAAAATTAATTTCTTAATGTTGTTAATACCTTAGTAGTTAATGTGCACTTGAGTATATCATTGTCGTAGCGCCAGTGAACATGGCATTCTTCCGTGGATATAGTTGCATTACAAATAGTAACTTCTGAAAAAAATCTGGTGTCTCAAAGAATTAGGACCTTATAGACCGTGGGTTGAGGCTCCAAAATCGTCTTAGTTTACGAATTTTGTGACCCACCGATCCGCGCTACTTGGCATTCGTACAAAAATGTCAATACTATTTTATTGAAACATAATATAATTGTCGGCAATCGTAAATTTGGGGAAACTGTAACCAAAAATGAGAATTTATCTTCAAAAAAATAATGTCGTTCACGAAAGCAGTAAACACAGCACACTTACCATACCTGTTAATCATTGATGAGACGCTATTAGCCAATCACAAACGTTCTTGTAAACTCGGTAACTAATGTAAACAATGTCGCGAGGAAAGTGACAATGTGTAGCAATTTGGACGAAAGTTCTCCGGTTTTAGTGGAATATTTCAATATGATAGAAGTATACCAGCCTTTAAATAAAATACATTGGTAATAGTTGTAAGATTTTAGATGTAGTAAATTGCATTTCCCGTCTTCTGTCGACTGTCATACCATAGTCTTTTAAGCCAAAGTCGACCGTGCTGTACTGATATATGTGTATTGTATTACTTATCTAGGCCTACATATGCATAGTAGGAATGGCAAGAAGTAATGTTCATCGACTTTGAATTCCCGTAAATATATAATATATTTTGATTCTATTTGGAATCGCTTCTATAATTAAAAAAATGTACACTTTAAAAGAAAACTGAGGCTGAATTACTTCAAAAAATAAGAACACATTGAGGCTGATGTAAAATTTCAAATGTTTTTATTTGCATGCAATGTAAATAATTAACATTAATCAGCATTTCTTGCCATGCCTGTTGATTTTTGTTTAACTGCTTGAAGACCTTGATAATATGGACTGAATTAATGAATAAAAGTAAAGCAATTGATGATTCCAATAAGGTGAAACAAATACATATTTAATATACCTCAGTTTAGCCAGTTGCATCCCATCAGCACTTTCATTATCTCTCTAATCACTCACTGGGTATATACATTTAACTACACAACAGTAAACACAAGGTTGAGAGAAGTTTATGACAAAAATCTGAACTTTTATATGAATATTATTGAAACACTGTAGCACATCATATACCTACACAGAACTGCTTTAAACATAGCTGAATATCGAGTTCAATCCAATCCACTTATAAACATATGTGTTAAATATTACAATTATATAATATTATCAATGTAGCCAACCAGCATAAACAATTTAAAAGAAACTAGAAATAATGAAAGTTTTGCTGTATTCATTATCATTTATCAGCAAGTACTGTTCTGTTAATATTTTCTTCTTTTCATATTGCATTGTAAAATACAATACAATGCAATTCAAAAAGTCAATGCAATTTTTTATAAAGAAAATAAATGTGTTGTTGATAAATGTTCATACAAGGAAAAACCTTAATAATATCTGGTAATATTTCTCAACACAGTGTATGGTACGATGTCATCAAATAGATAACAACATTCATACAAATAGTATACAGTTCCAATCTGATAAGACTACAGTACTTTCAATTGATTCAAGTCAGTTTTGATACCTATTAATTAATATATTTTTTGTTATGTTGTGTCTAAGGATTCCTATGTAGATAAAGCATACTGTACTATTAATATAATAATTTTGTTATATTCTTTTCATGAAGACATTAAAATACCAGATATTACCAGATATTAATAATATCTGGTAATATTTCACAGTGTATGGTATGATGTCATATCAAATAGATAACAACATTCATACAAACAGTATACAGTTCCAATCTGATAAGACTACAGTACTTTCAATTGATTCATGTTTCTTTCCATGGCCTGAATTGCTACCAGATCCTTATCCCTCATGTAGTGACAAGGCTTCATCCTGATTTGCAATAGCAGCCTCAAGTAATTCCACCACTCAACGTTTCACATCTTACTAATTTCTCAATGGTTTTTGCTCTATTAAAGGTACTTAATATATTATTGTCTTTTTACAAAAAAAAATACATGGGAGAACATGACTTCGACCAGGAAGCACTTCTTTAATTCTTGACTTGATGCAGAATGAGCATTTGCTTTTGCCTGTGGTTCATCCATTCACTTGATTCTGTGAAAATGAATTAAACAAACTAATTCAAAGAGCTTATCAATGCTACTGTGATGGTTTTAATGATCAAATATGTATTTAAATTGTTTCTTTTTAATCAAAGGTTGTTTTCCAAAAAAAA
>NW_022741702.1:15254-30165 GCF_011630105.1 Anneissia japonica | reverse complement strand
AAAAAAAATAAAAAAAAAAAAAAAATAAGTAGTATCAGTATAATACAATATTAAATGCAGGTGGTGATGTTTAATTGGACATCAAAGTGTTGATAAATATTATTAGCTTAAGTCAGTTTTGATACCTATTAATTAATATATTTTTTGTTATGTTGTGTCTAAGGATTCCTATGTAGATAAAGCATACTGTACTATTAATATAATAATTTTGTTATATTCTTTTCATGAAGACATTAAAATCAAATTAAGCCTAAATTACTTAGTCTAAGCACAGTCACTGAAGGGCATATCCCCCACCCCAAAAAACTGAATTGATTCAATTTGTGTAGTAATTGTTCTTGGTAGACAGTAGTAAATAGTTGCTATATAATTGTGGATGGCTATTCTTAATTTGTCTTCATGGTAGGTTGTTTATGCTGGGTCGATTCATTGCCAACATTATTGTCTCAATATGCTTATTACAATATAACATCATCGTATTTGATTCACAATACAGTACTCTGTGGTTATTTTGTCGATAGTACCCCAGTTTGAGGAAAAGGCAGGGCTTCCTGTCTTCGTGTGTGGTGTGATAGAGAGACGCTTAGTGCTTCTCAATTAAGTAAAACATACCATACCATTTTTAATGTTATATGTAACCACACACGTACCTTTAAACAGATTCGGTGCAATTTTGACTACTACTACTTGCACCACCATCCCTGATCCCCTTCGTTATATATGTAGGCTATTCATCAGCTTCGACGGAAACTTAATAGGCCTTACTGAGGACTCGTATTTGTTGTTTTCCACAGAGTTGCACATCCTTAAATTTCTTTAAGCTGTTTACGCTTAATGACACAACCATACTCTAGGTTCTTACAACATATATCACAAAAATATGCCTGAAACCGGCTCAGATTTATCATTTGAAGAACTTCTGTCCAACACCATACTTGCAAGTGGAGTGTGTTGTTTACTATTTACATTGGACAAATGGCATAGAAGGTAGTTTGTGATTGGCTGAGGGCCTTGCAGCTAAGCCAAACATCATTGTTAGTCGTCTTCTGATTGGCTATAGTTATGTAGCAACTTTTGATATAAATTCTCATTTTTGGTTACAGTTTCCCCAAATTCACGATTGCCGACAATCAAATTATGTTCCAATTAAATAGTATTGACATTTTTGTGCAAAAGCCAGGTAGCCCGGATTGGTGGGTCACAGAATTGAACGTTTTTGATCCTCAACAATAAGGAAATACTTGAAACATATACAGTATTAATTGAACCAGAAAATATGTACTCTATGCTACCAAGAAGTAAAACTAAACAAAAAATCCTCAAGTTAAATTGGTGTAATGACATATCTATGTGGGAATAAGTTTTTCCCCCCACCCCCCGCCCTTTTGAATCAGCCACTGGTCCTGCCCCTTTGAATCAGCCACTGGGTAGTGCAGTAAACCCTTCTAAACTAATGTGGTGTGAGTTTACTTTTCAGAAATTGTTCTTTTTCCTGTTAAAGAAATTTAAGCTCAAACAATTTACTGCATGCTTCTACAGTAGTTTAGTTGGAAGTGAAACACCCACCACTTTCGATAATTTATTTTTTATTCATTTTGATATCAGGATGTTGGTTACATAATGTACAATGATGAATGGCCGAATGGTCCTATTTACTGCATGCTTCTACAGTAGTTTAAGGAAGTTACATTAAATTTTATTATTTTTAAATGATAGTGAAAACAAATAATTGTTTGCATCATGCATGCACTGTACAAACTAATTATAAATTTAATTTTCATTGCACACATTGTCAAAGACTTTAGAATTCTTTACTACACACAAACAACAGCTCATACTTAAACATGTTTTGTTGGAAGTGAAACACCCACCACTTTCGATAATTTATTTTTTTATTCATTTTGATATCAGGATGTTGGTTACATAATGTACAATGATGAATGGCCGAATGGTCCTAAGTCATCATCTAGGGGTCATACTAAAGGTTAGTTCTAATTTCATTTTTCTTAAATCCACAGTTTTGCTGGACATTCCTTTTCTGTCCCATTCGCACTTAAAGGCCAACTAAAACAGCGTTGTACGAAGCAGCTCGACGCGATTGGTTGACACACCAGGTCTGTGTGAGTTAAACACAGATGCGATAGGTCTATTGCATCATAGAATATTAAATGTTTAATTTTCCCTTGACAACCGAAGACATTCCCAGGCAATAAATCCTATTGGACTGCATCCTATAAAATGCTGAGCAGACCTTTAAAAACTCATGATATTGGGCTTGGCTAATGTTGATACTGTACTTTAAGACATTCAATCTAAATTCATAAGTTTTACATTGTTAATAATCTATTAATTAATTCATAAAATGTGCAGATAGTACAAATGTCAAGAATCTAAAAGTTTGTTTGATTAAACTTTAACTACTATTGTTTGAGTTGTCAGACATAAAAAAGTAATATTTACAGGTTGTTTTTTGGGGTCCAGCTCTTCAGGATGAAGATTATAGAACAGGGGTGGGCATAAAAAGTGGTCGGAGGGCCAAAGCAAGTTTTTGATTACCACTGAGGGCTGCACCTAAATTCAGATGGTTCCAGTGTGCTGCCAAAAACCTTAATGCACTCCTTCTATACCAATTTATTCTGAGTTTTAATATTACTTTTTACAGATCATGGGTGTCAGGCCGTAAAAAAACAAGATGTTTTCTAGCCAAAGATGGTTGACGGGCGCACACAGGGTTTTTAATTCGTTTTTGCGGGCCGCAAAATAAATGCTGTCGGGCTGCATGTGGCCTGCAGACTGCACTTTGCCCACGTGTGTTATAGAATAATCATCTTGCACTTTAAAAACCATTTATTTATTTATTTTTTATTAATTTAATTTAATTAATTTAATTAATTTAATTTATTGCACTATAGGGTAACTTTTACAACAAAAAGCTGATTAGAAGATGCCTTTTTAGGACAGCGCAATAATTTAAAGAAATTTAAAAAAAGAAGAAAATCCAATAATTATATTAGAGTATGCTTGTCTTGAGTGATTACTGTACTTAAAAACCCTGTTAGCACAGTGCAGTACTGTAAATGGTAAAACTTACTCCTAAGAATGATATATTAATTCAGGAATATGCCAAAGATGATGATTGTGATAATGTATTTAATGAAATCCATATATCTTTCAGGTGCATTAGCATTTGATTCTTCATCTGGCTTTTGGCTGATACACAGTACCCCAAAGTTTCCAGACTTTGCCAACAAATCTTATGTCTGGCCAAACAATGCCCTGCCATTTGGCCAGTCCTTCCTTTGTATTACATTTGACTTGAAACAATTTCAATTGATAGGTAAGATTTTGTAAACAAATTAACAAACATTGCAATATTATATTTTAAGGAGGGTGCTGGCTCACTAAAGGCTGCCCGGGAATCAGGGAAGAACCCACTAGAACCTCTGGCATCTTTTGATTTGAATAAACATCAATTCTTGATCAAACATACCTAACTGTGTTGACTAATAATATTGTATTAAGTTAAAAAAAAAAAAAAAAAAAAAAAAAAAATACTGTCTGTTATCTTGTCTACAGCACTATCAGTAGGCTTAAGTTAGATAAGATAAGATTTATTGGTTCTCTCTTTTATAACAGAGGAACACTCTCGCGCAGGAGAGGTTCGACCCGTACAACAGTTACAAAACAACAACTGACAACATATAAAAATGAATTATTGAAAAGAAAAATGAGTAAAGAAAAAATACTGGACAAACAAAACAAATGCTCTCATTATTCTGTAGTAATTAAGGAATAACTTAATGTACAAAAAAAAAGATAGAAAAAAGTAAAATAAAATTTTAAAAAAAAGAAAAAAAAGAAGAGAATTCAATTACAGAATATAAAGTAAATAAATAAATAAAAATGACACAAAATATAAGTTTATAAGTACAGTAAATAACGTAAAAATTAAATATTGGTGGTAATGTTTTTCATTAGTTCAGTTCTTTCAGTCATTGCTTTTATTAAATATGTTTTACAATGGTTATCAAATATGTTACAAATTTCAATATTCTGGTATGTATCAAAAATATTATCTAATACAGGTATTACTAATAATAAGGAATTTCACTCTACAGGCTGTTTCATGCACTAGGCAATCTTCAGGAGTGAAGGGAATTTCAAATTTGACGTGTATATGTAGAGTTGGGCCGGTGTAGATGCAAATTAGGTATTACAGTATGTGTTTTTGAGTAGGAATTTGGCACGGTGTCTGCATTTTGAAAGGATTTCGTGCCTTTTGTTTAAAGTAGATTGTTTGTCTGCATAAATTATATGAAACTTTTCTGCATTGCATAGATTGCATCGCTTTGTTTTGGGTGAGTAGGATGAGGCTCTATCAATAATGGACCATTTGATATTGTATTGTGTTTTGCTGTCTTTTAGTTTCCATATGAACTTGAAAGTTCTGTGCTGTTTCTCTCGGGAAACTGCCTCACCTCCTCAATTATTTACAAAGCTACAATCACAACAAACGAAGAATCGAAGCATTACATCTGGCTCACAGATACCGCATTTAAAACCCGATATACAAATCATAAGCACACATTCAATGCACCAAAACACAGAAACAGCACAGAACTGTACTATCTCAAAAAGAAGCCTACGTTATCTTGCAAAAAAGTACATGGGCTTCATTTCGAGATGGGCTTCACCTCAAAATTAAGCCCACTGGGCTTCAATTTGGGGTATTACGTTATATGTACAATAATATTTATTATTTAATAGGTGAGCAATTATTGTACAACTACCCGTCAATATATGATTCTAATCTGCCAGACCAGCTAGTGGACAAAGTGCCAAGTCTGAGGGATGTTGTAAATGACAAGCACACTGACACACCTCCATATAAACAAATGGTTACATTATATTCAAAAGCTGGAAGAGAATTTCAAAGTTTTTCCAAATCTAAAGGTTTTAACCAAGGTATGAAATTATTACAATCTCGTTAATTCTTTTAATGATTATTCATTTTCATCTTGTTTTTTTTTTATTATTTTTGTTTTTGTCATTATTTTTATCAATGAATGATGTTGTTCAGTTTGAACACTATTGTTGTTACTTTAACATTTTTGTTGATTTTTACTGCTTACTGCTATTGTGCGCTAAATATCACATTTTACAGGAACAGCCAACGACATTTATATACTGTACTTTATAAAATCCTCAATGGTCTTTTTTCTATAACTGAATCAGCTAATCACAAGAGGCCGTAAGGCCAAATAAAAAGAATTATCGCGTTGGCTCAAAATGTACGTAATTGAGGTTCGGCATTTTACAACTAAAAATATATTTTTTCAACGAGCTAAAAAGGCTGGAATAGGCCCTTCTTGCTGGACAGTAGGCGATGCGACAGTTGAGATCGTTTTGCTCATTAATATAGAATTAAAAATGGTGTTTGTTGTATTTTGGAGTATTTTCTACTTTTTACACATAAACACATTATTAATAAATAATAATAGTAAGTCCTTCTGAACTACCCATTTTTTTTATTTTTCCAAAACATGGCCAACACAAGCTGAAATTTTTTTTTTTTGACCTAATTTAAAATTCAGACAACCATTTTTGATTATTGTTTTTTCTACACATTTTTTTTATTAGCTAGAACCTGACAGTAATAAATTTTAGTTTTTGGCAGTTCTGTCTTGTTCTCTTGTATTTCTTCATGTTTTATTTTTGTTTATTTGTTTATTTTCATCTTTAATGACAAAATAAATGAAATGAGATAAAAGGTAGTTTTCTGTTATACAATTATTTTTGGTAACAAGATAATCCTCACACCAGAGGCCAATACTCATTGGAGAAGATAGATAGATGTATTATCAAAATGGACCTATGTGTCCCCTTGGATAATGTTGCCAAAGTCTCACAAAAACATTATGTGATGTGTGTTTACATGGGAATCCAGGGAATTAGCATACAATATAAACAAATTCTGTTTTTTCTTTTCTTGAATAAATGTAATAAAACAAATATTGAAACATACAAACTATAGATGAAAAATAAAACCATACTTACAACTTTGAATTAAATTTGTTACATTTTATTATTATCAATACCTACTAATTAAAGTCAGAAAGTCCAGCATAACTTTTATTTTCCAGAGTAGTTAATTTCACTTTGTTATTCTGTTATTACAATTATCAATTCACTGTTATTTTCTATTTAATAGATATTTATGCTAACTGGTTAGCTCCATATTGGAAAACCAATCTGTTTACGGAAACCTGGCAAAATGGAGGAGGCAAACTTAAATCAAACTGCAGTAGTACATTTACTGTACAAAACATCAAGTTGATAAGTCTACCTGGCATCATTTTACAGAAGGAAACCAAAGACCACTCAAAATGGGCTGTGTCCACAGGCAACACCAGACAAGTGACATGTATTGGAGGCATCAACAGAATGGTAATTTTTCTATCTTATCAATCCTAAACCTAAAGGTCACCACCGAAACACTTTGTAGGGTTGCCAGACATTATGTAAAAAATAAAAGTACAGTACTGTACTCCACATAAAATGTTTATCTCAAATTTATCTGACAGGGTCTCCCATCTCATAGGCTGATGACAAAAACGGATTCTTTATTGTCCTGATATGGAATCAGCTGACCGAAAACGATTTTTTATGGCACAGTTTGTGCAATCGTCCCCATAGGCAAAGACTAGCCATTGGTGTCTAGGCCATTCTTTTTCAAAAAAAAAAAAAAACCTAAACAAGATGGCACATAAAACTAAGTTATATTCTGCAGGTACAAGATTTAGTCATCCGCATACTGTAAACAACAACCTGTGACATACAGTGTTCTTGGACATGCAGCAATAATAATAAATATAAAAATATATGGTAGCACCATCATTACAGTAAAACTATTAAATACAAATAAACCAGATGAACTGCAATCACTCGATTACATCATGGAGAAAATATTAATTATTAAGAACAAATTTTCTTCGTTCAATGATCATATCATCCTGATAATCAAACAGAAATACTGTAATGCCATCTAATACTCTTCATATTCATAGGAAGCCCAGTTTAGACGTGCAGGCGGTCTTGTGTGTAGCGAAATACCAGAGATATGGAAGGCGTTTAGACAGCTTGTAAACGATACGGAACCATGTCCCGGGCTTAACTATTGACATCCAAGTTCAATACATATTTTGAATTGTTAAGTGAAATGACACAGATAATCTAAAATCAGTGATTTTGAAAGTGTACTGCAGATTTTAGTCATCACACTGTTTATTATCTTGGATACAATGTTAAGAGGTCTGTAAATTTCCCCTCATATGTACATTGGTCTATTTTAAGTGGCCATTTTTACAAGGCTTTATAATTAATATCTTTAAACAGCGTGACTTCATAGAGCACAATTTCCTAGAAGCTTAAATAAATGTTTTGAAAGTCTCAAAATATCAACAGTTTTTGTTCCACTTTGCTTGTATATGGTGTTGCCGCTAGTAAGACAAAAAAAGTAATTCTGTATAAAAAAAAAATAGAAACAAAACTTGTTTTTAGCACTTTAGTTACTATTGCAGTAATTAACAATAATATATGCTTAATGGCTCTCATTGCTAGTTTTGACCTCAAGAACATCATAGGTGCAAGGCCTGGAAAAAATTGTTTGTGCCATGAAAGTTGTCTTGATAAAATGCCTCCTGCACCAACTATTACCTGTACACTATAATGGCTATATAGCTTAAGAGTTTACAGTATTTTTATAAATATTTGGAAGATTCAAGGGGACCACCAGCTGGCCTGCACCCCCCTCCCCCACCCAAAAAAAAAAAAAATATATATTTTGAAAATTAAAAGATTATAGGAGAAAAATAACAATCATGAGAGTGCCATTTCTGGCCATCTAGAAGTGCCTTATAAAATGTCATAACTCAGCGCCAACCATCCAAGGGTTGAGGTATTCTGGTAGCACAATTGGACAGTACATTTTGAATTCCTGGACTGAATAAATTTTAAGGTGGTTAATCATAAATGTGATTGACTTGTCGAGTATTGTAGTGTATTATATTAATTTTATTACTAGCTGTGAGCATTTTTTACAGTGGAAAAAATAAAACATTACATTAGTCAAAAACTATGAAGTTTCTTGTTATAATGTGTCGATTTACCAAAGCTCTATATCATTGAGAATAGATGATCATATATGTAGAGTAGGTGCTGTATTTTATTTTACTGCTGTCAATTTTTTTTTTTTTTAAGACTTCATAAAAAAGCAGTGATTCCAGTTGGGATTTTAATTTTTGTCATGATTTCATCACACATAACTGTCTAGTGAAGTTATATGGCAAGGGTGTATTTAGGGGTGGATTTATCGCCCAAAACGCCTCAGAGGTTATTTTCGGGCATTAATAAAACAAAAATTTCGTGGGGGAATTTTCCCAGACCCCCTAGGGTGGTGTTACTTCGATCGGCCCCGCTTTGGGACACCTCTGGATCCGCCTCTGTATAGAGCTTACCATGCCAAAACTGACTTTTTAATATACAGTATTTACAGCTTCTCTGTACTAAAGTACTGGCACACACTTATTGCAAATTACTCAGTTTAACATTTAGCAACAGTACGCTAATTTTTGGATGGCAAGCAGGGGCGGATTTAGGGCCCCTCCCCCTTTTGGGAGGTAAAAAAAAGGGGAAAAAAAGAAAGAAAAAGAAAAAAAAATGACAGTCCAGAACGCCTCAAATGTTATTTTCAGACGTCTAGAACACAAAAATGGCGCGGGGGAATTCACCCGGACCCCCTAGGAAAGTGTTGTCTCGATCAGCCCAACTTTCGGCTCCCCTTTTGGACATCTCTGGATCTGCTCCTGGCAAGGCTCAAATATGTAATAGCGCATCAATCAACCTATGTCCTAATCTAAGAAAATTCTACACACCCAATGCCTTGATTAAAACTCTAAAACTGAAAAAAGATCGGATCTTAGAAAACAAAAGGGTTCTTCAAAAAACTGTACAAATCACATACATTGTGCAGGCAAGAGATTGTAAAGGCCTACAGCAGCAACTGTTCGTACCAATGTCTTCAATGAGAATAAAAGCGATACATATTAATCTCTGCAAAGAAATTGACTGATACACCAAAAGATGTGTCAGTCTTGGAATTTAAAATCCCAACTGTTTTAACACCAATCTCTGCTACGATGGATCACTTCACTTTCAGAGCTACAGTTTGTGAAGAAACATTGCTATAATTTAGCAATCACTCTTGCAATTAACAATAAACGCGACTGTAGCACTGAATCAAAGCTACTCTAACAACAGATGTTGAAAATATAATGGATAAAGTAATTTTTGCTATGGATAGTGGCAGGCACCCATACCTGAATAGGCTTGAGGCGCAAACGCATTGTGTGTTATGCCGTGACAAATTCAAAATTTTTCTGTAGAACATTACTTATACACTTCAAGCATTCCAGGCACAATACATATGATTGTGTCCAAATATTCATTCAAAGCCATATTTCCTACGAGTACACAGGATTGAAACATTATGGACTAAAAATTCACATAATGCCCAGCCACATTCCTTCAATCGTATCAAGTCAATCTGAGACTACCGTTAGTAGTAACAAAGTTAACAGAGTTAAAAGTAAACAAATTTTTACTTTAAATTATTAGATTTACGGAGTTAAACATACAATTTTTACTTCTTCAATCCATAGGTTGTTTTCTGTTTTATTTTTCAAATGTTGTTGTTGGTAACACTTTACTGTTTAGTAACCTTCATTGTTCCATGTTATACTATCATAGTCAGGATATTTTTTCTTTAAAAGACCAACTGTGATAGCATGATCAGCCTTTCCAAAGCCCTGAAAATAAAGATAAATAAACTTCATTCTGCATAATATAGTTTAAAGTGTGTTTGAATCATATTCATCAGATCACTGTTTGAGTGTTTCCTACCTGTATTAAAGTGAATATACAAAATGTTACACCTACAATATGTACAATTTTTTAAAAATATTGTGGTGTGGTTTAGTAGTCATGATTGCAGGCGTCCCAAACTTGCCACAAATTGCACAGTCTCCCGGTGATTGGCATGATCTCACATACTCTCAAAAACAAGCAAAAATCTTTAGAAACCAACCCATTCCCCACAAGATTACAATGATTGCATGTTTTTACAAATGTGATGTCTCTCTAAAGTTAGCTGGCCATGAGCATCGCTATGCACAGCAAAATAATATGTATATATAAGATGTGTTAAGTCGTTTTCCACTATGCACGAATCAAAAGCATTGGTTCGCTTTGTGAGCTCTGATTGGTTGCACCTTTTTTCGCTTCGCAAAAGCAGAAACAGTTCGTAGCTACTGATTTCGCTGAGGCGAAAAAACTTCGCTAGAAATGGGAATATGCATGCACATGAACCAATGTTTTTGATTCTCACTAACAGGATTTAAGCTAGTACGACTGCGTCCGACGGTCGTAGGCAGATGCATTCTATGGAGAACATAATGCCACGATGTGCAAGCAATGCATCGTTTTTAATGATGATTCGTTCAGACTGCAACCGACAGTCAGCAGACGGAGTCGCTTCACTTAGTGCTCACAGGCAGCGGAGTCACCTGTCTTAAGATGCAGCGAGCGCCCACCTTTTAAGAAACTCATTGTAAGTTCTTCCCGAAGCAGCTTCTTGGGACACCTGTGCTTGTGAATATCAAGGTCTTTTGTACTCAATCCTAGCAAAATAATAGACTTGCATACCAAAACAATTCTCTACTGTACATCTCTAAAAATAAAATGTACTGTAGGCTAGATTTTTTTTATTCCTTGTTTCGCATACTTATTTTTTTAAACATTATCGGAGCAGGGTGGAAACAAAATAAAATTTTCTATTCTTATTTAGCAAGTAGTTTGGCCAAAATCATCCAGACAGAGGAGAAAATAAAAATAAAATTTAATTGGTGAATGTAAAATAGGATGGTTAAATGCTTGAAATTTATATGATTAGGAAGAAATACATATCTTAACTTTGGAGATTTCAAGGCAGCAGAGAACGTAATAAAAATTAAGAAAAACTTTTATTTTTTACTGAAATTTCCATTTTTCATGGTGGTGGGTGCGCTAATTGGCCAAAAAATAAAATTTTATTTGAAATCATCAATATTTGCAGTAAGCGGGTTCGCTAAACAAGGTATAAAAAGTCTCGCTGTATTTTTAAAAAAAGCTTGTCTTACTACTGAGTAACCATATACAACGATGTGTTTGTTTTTACTGTCATGCTTGATTCTTCCACCACCAACACATTCACTTTTAATTCTTCCTAGTGATTTTTCTTCCCTTTCATATATATCTGCTGTTAAAGTAAAAACATAAAATAACACTGTTAACAGGTTTTCACTTATTAAAAAAAGGCAGTACCATAAATATAAGCCCAGTGCCGCTTATAACATTTTTGGAGGCTTCAGTGTGGGCTTATTCCAGAGTGGCGCTTATTCATGCATTTACGGTATACTAATAAAAATAGACGACAAACTCCATAATTGAAAGATGTTTAGCCTGGGCCTAGCAGAACAATTTATCAACTAACCAGTTCTTACCATGATACTCGGCCCAAGCATGCCCTCTCACAATATACTTTGAACAGCCTTCGCCTTTTATTTTGATAAGAATGTATTTAAAAATGCCATCACTATCAATATCAACATCAGTAACACAATCCAGATCACCTTCTTTAACGGCCATTTGTGGAAAATCTGTAAAAATAAAATAATAATAATATTAACATTTTTACTACTGTAGTCCAGTCAATAAAAAAAGCTATTTATCAATTTCTGAATTAGTCATAATACAGTCCTAGGAGTAGTGCAATACTCTTACGATTATGATTTAATTTATTTAATTACATATACTTTTATATCAGAATATTAAAATATATGTACATTTCATTAAAAATATATTTTACAATTTATTTGTGAATTTTTGTTATAAATACAGTATGATCATCAGATAGATGATTCGAAGTTAATGGTGACATCGAAGTAGATGACCGCACTTGAACACCTTCACTGCCATTGCCATGACCCTGCTAAAAATAGCTAGTCATCTACTGTATATTTAGCGTCTTACCTACTTTTGTCTTTGCAGTGTAATTTGTCCACATTCCTGAAGGTGGCGTACAAAGAATATGCTTTCATACCCTCATGAGCACCATGGGAACCTTGGTTATGGGAAAGTTTCTTTCCCACCAGGCATCGAAGTAGGCCTCGAAGTAGACCTCGAAGTAGGGAATTTTTCTAGCTTTAGAAGGAAGATCAAAACCGTGGAATGGCTACTAAAATGTATTTAACATATATATTAAAACCAACCCACAAATTTCACGTCGGTAATTGCCGACCATATTGCCGAGCCAGAATAGCTACAGGATGGAAATTTTTTGCTGACCTAGCCTAGATTTATTTGCTTCAAAATCTGCTTGGAAAGTCAAAAACTTTGACTGAAATAGGCTATAGCAGATACTAAATTTCATGTATGTTGTCAAACCAAGGAAATTGGTGGTTCATAAAACAAATTTGTTTGTACAATAACAATTTCTAATAGGCATGCAGTACGTACGATTTGTGTACAATCGTCTTGTTTTTCTCGCCTAGTCGTGTAGGAAAGACGCTAGCCAGCCAAGGCCTAGAACATCGCCCAATTGAAGCCATGTGGGCCACGTAGATCGTGATGCTTATCTAAATCTATTATTTGTCTTCATTTTACAGTATTATTACCATATTTAAAATGTTGTTTATTATCTAAAAACAACAAAATTCAAAATATTGTAGGCTTAATTCTACCGTCCGTTTAAAGGCAATCACGATCGCATTGTGACTTCACTACTGACAACAAAGAGTATATAACTGTTATATACTCTTTGCAGACAAGTACTGTACATGTGTGGAAAATCCCTGATAGATCATTCTGGGCATGCGCATGGATATGTATGGGCAGTTTTGAAGGAAGCAGGTCAACTCGGCCACAGTCAACTCGGCCACAAGTCAACTCGGCCACAAGTTATTTATAATTAAAATGTAATGTACATATTACTCAGTTTTTGCATCCTTTTACTTTTTATGATTGAAATGAAGTACACAGCTATTTTAGTAAAATTCTGATTATTGTCGTGAGATCATTGTACGGTATTCATTTCTTCACACTGTACTCTTATTCAACAGAGAAAACCAGCCACTTACAGAATGGAATAAAATCTGACAATAATGTAACATTAACAATTTAAGCAATCTTAATAATTAATAAAAACACATATACAGTATTAATGTTTAATTTTTTTTCATGTTAAAACACTGACATAAAACATGAGAGGCTTGCCACAAGTCTCTTATTTTTTAATATTTTTCTCATTCTGGACAGCGCCACCAATGATAAAGTTAATTTAGAGACGTAAAAAAAAAGATATCGGGTATGGGACGCCAATTAAATTAGGTATGGCGCGAACTAAGTGTAATAAAGAGTGAATAACCCAAAATTAGGGCCTGAACCCAGGCTAAAACATGAGTACATACTGTAGACCTAATCATAAAACATTGAAATAGAAAAACCACATTATGATTTTTTAAATGTTAAAAATTTATTTTGAATCCGAGTAAAATCAAATGAATGCACGATGGCGTGCTTTTCGATACTATTTTCTTTAGAACCACACCCAAGAATTAGGCCTACGTTAAAATTAGGTGGGGTGCATATCATCTAGTATCAATTCTCCACAATAGGAACAATTGGTATTGTTGAGTGACAGACATTTCGCTTCAGTCCTTCATATTTGTTCGACCATTGGGGGCTATGTTTGAAACCCATCAGTGACAAGGATGCATCCAATGACGTGAATCCCCGGTGATATGTCGGTGACACTTCTTTTTTATATATTTAATTTAATAATACTAATTAGTCATAATAACGATAATAAAGGTGATAATTAATATTAATAGTAATATTTATTTTAACATTAGTAATAGTATAATACTAATATGGTATTAATAACGATATTTAAATATCTATTTTGATAATACTAATTAGTGATAGTAACGATATTGAAGGTGATAATAGCAATAATATTAATAACAGCAATAATGAATTAAAGATGTTTATTTTTATAATAATAGTAATACTAATTAGTAATAATAATAATGATGATATTTATAATACTAGGCCTACTTAGTAATAATAGGGTAATAATATCGATAATAAAGGTGACAACAACAATATTAATAATAATAATAATATGAGAAAAATACCAATAAAACACCAATAACAATATTTTAAAAATTACTATTTAATACTAAAATAATAATACTATGACTAATACTGTATATAATAATAATGATAATAATAATAATAATATGAATAAAACGAGAGCATTAATGATGCAATAGCCCACTGGACAATAGCTGGCAATGTTTAAGTGCTGTCGGTGGGTGGAGGTTGTGTGGAGTGTTGTTGTGTATTGAGCATAAAGAAAAACATTTAAAGTTAGAGTTAGTTGTATGCATCATCATAGACCTTTTTTGTTATGTTCACTTAACAGTTAGGAAAGGTGTGATGTCATGTACAGTGATATTAAAGGAAATATGGTTGTTGTAAGGTTTGTTGAGTACGTAACTTTTTGAAATATTTTGTACTGTAATTATGAAGATATTTATGTAGAGGTTTATGATATAATGATATAAGTAGACAGTTTGGTGAGTGAATGGAGTTTGTTGCATAGAAGTATGTCATTGTGAAGAAATATATTTTTCCAAAGGCGCATTATAATTACGTATATCATTTGTCTTTCTTTGTTAGTTGAACATGCAGCTTCGTTTGAAAAAGGCTCAATAACTTCTTGGCTGACGTCAGATATTGATGTATGTATATA
>NW_022741702.1:0-14689 GCF_011630105.1 Anneissia japonica | reverse complement strand
TTATTAGATTAAATAATATACTAGTACATTACTAGATTATATTATAGGCAATGTTTTAATAATTTAATTTTAAATAAATGAAGGAGGTACATGGAACACACTGTGAAAATCTAAACAAAATATCTCATTACTGGGCTATCCATTGACTGGTTATACCATCGTTGGAATGGAATGTAATCCATTGAAAATGAAAGGCACTTTTAATCATGCCTCACAGTCAACGATCTTCATCATTACCATACGGACAACGGCGTCTACAAGTCTAGATAACGATGACAGTTGCCATCCCATGGTAAATCGTGAAAAAAGAAATCCACTCCGCCCCCATTAAATACGACTGTCGGCCTACATTTTATGTAATTAACATCTGATCTAATATATTACGTACCTAGGCCTATGTGGTTGGCTACAGATAGCTAAGTGTAGAGTACGAGAAGCTAAAAAATTCATAAATGTAAAGGAAAATCATCCTAGAGCAATGCTGAAAAGCTACCGTCTCAATAGAACAAAAATCCCATGTGGAACCTTGCTATCATGTATCTAACGGCAACGTCCTCATTATCAACCACACCACAGTGCGGCAACACGAAATGTGCTGTACATACACTCATCGCTACTGACTGATTTGAATGTGTGGTTTAATACACATAAAAGCAACTTGTAGCCTACATTTATTTCCTGTAGTATCTGATCTAGACTAGGGCCTATGCCTACACACACACGTACGTACCCAGCAAGCCTATTCGTCTTCGTCAGGCCAGCCTGCATTACAGTCTATAGGCTGGCTGGGTAGTACGTGTCTTCCTCTAGCTCTAGGCCAGCCTGCATTACAGTAGTGTACATTGTTTATCTCTCAGGGGAGAGACCACCCACCTTTGCAAGCACCACAAAACGGCTCATTCTTCGCTGCCAACTAGACTCGTGCAGATGCATTTATTAGCCGCAAAGCTTACCATTCCAGGCCGTGATTGGTTGATAAACACAATGTGGAATCAGGCGATTTGCAATCTGATTAATGACGAACACGCTTTCATAGGAAACCCACGGTAGTGTTAAGAAATATGATAAAAAAAACATACTTTTCACATATTTCCCGACAATATTTTCGCAAAAACTCTTCATACTTTAAATTCCCCACGCCTTATCTTCCATATTATTGCAAGATCGGCCTAATCACGTCACAAACGAAGGAAGAGATTGAAAAACAAATGACTTCAAAATTCGCTCAGAATCATCATATTAGCCCTCTCTCTCAGAGAGTGGGATAAAAATTGATTATTGAGAATTATTTATTATTTATATGGTAACAATAATATATGAGCAAGAATTTAATAATAGGGTAATAATATCGATAATAAAGGTGACAACAATATTAATAATAATAATATGAGAAAAATACCAATAAAACACCAATAACTATATTTTTAAAATTACTATTATTAAAATAATAATACTAAGACTAATACTGTATGTAATAATAATAATATGAATAAAAAAATTGATCATCGAGAATTATTTATTATTTATATGGTAACAATAATATATCAGCAAAAATTTAAACAATACATAATGTTAATGCTAAGACTAAGTAAATGACTTGTGGCCAAGTTGGATCGAATTCCCAGTCAGAACCTAGCCAGGCCGCTTTAGGCCAACTTCGGCCGCCAACACCTTCGGCCGCGCCCTGTCGAACACCAAAATGTATGGAGCGCCCTTTGAGTTCTTTGCCGATTGGAAGTTGAATGCGCGCTATTGTCTGTCACGCGGATATACATTGGTTGATCGAGCGCTATTATATCTATTCAATTCTAAACCTCAAATTCAGAAACACTCAAGCTTTACATTGTTACAGATAGGCCTATACACACAGAACATGTCGCAACAATTAATATTAATAGTGTGTTAAAATTTCAGTGATAATTTATATAATTTGTGAAAAAATCGTAACGAATTAAACATGGCAAACTTTGCGCTGCCACTTACACCATGGTTAACACAAGCAACATATTTGCAAGATTTTTAAACATTTTGACGATAATAATTGTTAAAGGTAAACATCATTGCTTGTTATCAATTATAGATCTCATTTTTTACATGTGCACTTGTTTACTATTCAGTAATGTAAATATAAAGACCTGAATTTTAAATCACCAATAAATTAAATATTTGATTGAGTAAATTAATTGATTGGCTTTATGATATAAAGTGTATGTACATTAAGGGCATGAGAATAGAGAGATACAGTATTCCTAATTGACAAATTTACTCTAGATTTCTTTTTCCAATTCTTGTAAATAACACACTTTCATCACCCTCGCTAATGTGTTATTTTACATCCGATCTTGTATGAAAAGATAACATGAACAGACAACAGACGTGAAAATAAAATTATTTAAAAAAATGTTTTATTTTGAGGATAAAGGACGAAATTTGTGCATGTTTATCATTCTAAATTTTATTTGACGAAATTCTGTTTTGTGGATTAAGGAAACTGACGAAATATGAATAAAAATACAGTAAAAAATGCGTTTTGTAGTCTATTAATAAATAAAATACTGGAGCTTATACTTACAGTATATACGGGAAATATGAATTACTGTACAATGAATAGGCCTAGGCCTACAGTTTCAAATTGTATAATGAATAACAATACTGTTCTGTAAAACAAATACTGTAAAATACTTAAGCTTTACAATTCTTCAATGTAAGACCCTTAATTAAAAAGAAATCCACATACCTGAAATAAATAAGTAAATAATACTGTACATGAAAGCAATTATTATATACATACAACCTAAAATAAATACGTAAATATTACTGTGCAACATGACAACAGCAATTATTTAGTTTAGCAAAGGCTTAAAGTTTGGCATACGCCGCCACAGCATGCGGTGTGAAGAAATGCCCAACTGGCGCTCCATATAAATCTCGCGCGGCCGAAGGTGTCGGCGGCCGAAGAAGTCATATCCCGCCAGGCCTAGACCTAGCATCCTAGAGGGGAAGCAAGGGAGGGACCAGGGTCCCTGGCCTAGAAGGAGGAGTAGCCTAGTCTAGGCCTAGAGAGGGCCCAATACGTTGGAAAATTCGATTACAATAAATTCTAATATTTTATCTAAAACGAATAATATTGAAACTTACTATAGGCTAGGCTAAGAGAGAGAAATATATCGTTTGTTGTTACTCTGTTATTGCACACCACAAATCAAGCATGGTTTTAGCTCGGCGGGGTGGTACGGTACACGCTCAATACGACACCTATGAAACGCCGGTGGTGCCTTCTGTTAGCATTTAATAAGCAATTAGTAGAGCAGCGCATAATGTACACTAGCGTTATTAAAAGGTTAGATTTAATATTTGAAAACATTTTTGAATGCAATAAGTCTAACCTAAGTATAATAATGTTCCCTAGTGTACGATGTATGCCGCTATACTACAGTAATTGCTTTATAAGTCAATCGCCGTCTTTTAATATTTGAGACTGTTATGTAGCATACAGTTATCGGTTGCTATAGTGACATGATCAGTATACTGTGTGCGTATTACAAAGCAGATTGATAAGATTCATGAATATTATTTTGATTGAGTTAGTCAGAAACCTGTATCTCAATTGCAAATTCGTCTACATTAGGCCTACATAGTATTGTCGACACATATTCTTGCAAAACTTTTGTATTGATCATTTTTATTCAAGGTTAGTTAAAAACCGTAATCACAGCAAAAGCTGAATGAACACAATATTAACATTAAAATCATCGCAAACACAAGGCGTAAAGCAATTACATATAGAATGCTAATAAAAATCTATAAATTACAAGCAGGAAAGATTGAAAAGGCCAATATAAAAAGCAGAAAAACGACAAGCCTGAACAAATTTCATCACATACTTTCTTTAATTAATTTAATGTATTGAATGTAATTTATATATAAATGGTAATCCTGGCACTTGCACACTTACTAGAGCATGTTTACGCATTGCAGATCTTGTCCACATAATTTTAGTGGTAAAAACAGTGGGATTTTCGCAAAGGTAACATCCATGGATATACATGCATTTGGATGGATTAGGGGTCATGTGATTAACATCAACCCATATGAAAGTCTTCTAAATCAATTTGGGTACTGCTACGTTGGTTGATGGAAGGTATTTCCAACTATCGCAAAATCATCAACACATTTCAATGTCATTTAATACTTGTAAATTCTAGCTTCATCATTAACTAGACACATAAAAATTACTAGGCCACTGACGGTTTCTTGAGAAACACAGGAGAGTTCTTCCCATTTTGACAAAGTATTTGAATACCTAACACACTGTAGATGGTTGGATAAAAAAAAAACTACATCTATGGAATTAATGTAGGAGCCTCATATCTAATAACTTAGGAATTGCAATATTGTCGTCCACTCGGTCAAAAGCTATACTGAAGTGCGTAATTGTTAATCGTATGAGAGGCCCACCTGTTTATCGGCACGTTTAATGATATTGTTAACAAGCTTTATATATTTATTTCGATAATAAGAAAAATACTTACTGTATATACCTTTATTAAATGTTAATAAAATAAATTAAAAATCCTGTTATCAAAGATAATCGCTTAAATATTGTTTACATCTATACATTTTTACTAATAAACCTTTGCACATACATACCAACTGAAATACATATTTATCCTATGAATTTTATAAATTGGTTATGATTACTTTTGTTTCAGGCATGCTTAATAAGCCTCATTAGGCCGACCAGCCCTCCATAACGTTAGAATACCGCACTTTCGGCGGTAAAGAACTATTAAAACCTCATAAAAAAAGGCAACTAATCCGTTTACCTATAATTGAATCCAAGGACACCTGTGTTTAAACACTCAGTACTTATCCTTGATAATGTGTTAATCCAATTAATATAGTGAGATAACGTAACGTTAGTTTATCGAGGGCGGATTGAGCTAATGTACTGAGTCGTCTTTTTCAAAATTTATTTTACACAACAACATTAAAAGATAAATTGAACACCATTGGTATTCAAGGTAAATATACCAAAGCACATTTCGCTATCAATTAATTTTCACATGACCCTGACCAATGTACGCGATAACCAGGTGTTTGTACTTCACAGATTCCAGACTTCGTAATGAAATACAAATTACTTACATGAATATTCAGTAATACAACAAATGCAGATTCACTGAACATTGTACCTCTACAGTAAGGTCTTCACTTAGGCATACATATACTGGTATATACTCATGTATGGAATGTGCTGTCGCAAGAAATAAAATAATCAACTTATAATTTGAACTTCAAAATAATTGTCAAAATATCATTTATAATTATATTCATTGTATATTATGGCCTATTTATATTCATTATAAACATCATTTAAAAATAATATTACATATAATTTGATTAATTCTAAAAATCTATACATTTCATTACAATATTATTGATCGTTACGTTACATATACCCCTTTAAGTTATAATTGTACTTTAAAGTGAATGTTAATTCAAGTAAAATCAATGTTTGAATGTACAGTACATTTGATTCTTTGTTTAGTTATTTAATGGTTTTAAAAATACTAATGATATTATTTTTTGATACATAGGTTCTGACAGGGTCTTTCATTATAAGTCAGTGTATTTATGAAGTTATGTCCCAATTGGTTACGGTATATTTTATAATTGCATGCTTATAGTCATAAATTCATAGTACAGTATATCAATAATTAAATATTTAAATTTTTAACAAGCACATATGTCAAAGTGAATATTTAGTAACTCTCCTTTCATTGAATGTATTTGAACTAAGTAAAATCCACAGAAATGCATTGGCGTGGTACAGGCTTAGGCCCATACTCATAAGTTTTAGTGGGTGGGCCAATTTTCTTGTATGCCCCATCAATAATTTGCAAAAAGTGTTTGAATATTGAATATATCAACGATACAACAGGTCACTGCAACTTTGGGCATGGATCACATGTTGGCTTTTGGTTACCTCATTGTGGTTGTCCATTTTGATTGGACTGGTAAGATTACATTATAAAAAAGGCTCGCAAAATGTAAAAACTGCTTATTTTTCGAGGGCATTAGAGCCCTGGACCCCAACCGAGGCCCTCGCTCCGCTCGCAACTGCTTACCGGGCCCACACAACTTTCAAACCGTGCAGACAATGGACACATACAAACGACAGTGAGACATTATGAAAGCGCCCATATTACTCCCTGAAGTGTTTTACTTGTTTCCCGATAGAAAGGGTGACCTTCGCCGTGGGTGATTTTCAATGCCGCAAGTGCCTGTACAAACACAAAATAGAATTGAATTAAATTTTCGATATTTTTAACTACTATTAAGTACTGTAATATAAAAGAAACACATACTTAATTTTATGTTAATGTTCATGCATGACCTGCCATACATATATAATTTCACTGGAAACATGCTCACAGTTACATTGATGCCATACGCTTTCGTATCGATCATGTGGTTTTCTGAGTGTATATAGCTAATTTTAAAAAATGTAAAAGTCCCCTGAATTAATATAATATTAAATTTAGCTTCCTCAATTTGCTATAACATATACATGTTTATAACTTAAGCACAGACATTATTGAATTTAAAAATATGCACCGTGATTTTTTTCATACTCGTTAATAATAAAAATAATAAAAACACTTGTGACTGAAATAATTTTCACTGTAAAATTATGGATAAACATTTTTTAAATAGAATAATTTCTATGTTAAAGTTCACACTTTTAATGTTAATTCAAAATGAGCAAGTTAATTTATGACATATTTTGTATTTTTGCGCTAATACATCTTTAAGTTTAAACCTTACAGTCTTGGTTTTTAACAAACCTGAATGAGGCGTTTACGAGCTTCCTCAAACCTTAAAACTTGCATATAGACAACGGCCAGTCTTTTACAATGTATTCCAATTAAAGGTTGATAAGGAGGATATAAACTTCTGAAAAAATATCAAAGTAATAATTAAAGATGGACATCAGTATAATATGAAGACTTTTTAAGAAGTTACTAGAATAAAAATACTGTAATAATAATAACAACAATATTAATAATAATGTCGATGATGATAGTATTTAGTTTGCTATGGAAGCAATAAAGATCGGAAACGTTGGGGCAGTCATAGAAGGAATGTGGGAAACAATGTGATTGCTTGTTGAGAATAGTAACAAGCAATAAATAGCCCGAACTTACTCGTAAGTCAATATAACTTCTTCAAGCATAGGAATACCATCTTTGAAGTTGTTCATATTCATTAAAATATGGCCCACTCTGTCGAAGGTTTTAGCACGGAGATAATGCAGTCGATGTAGAAAGCATTTTTGTCTTCTGCTCAGGTCTAAAGCATATGCAGATTGTCTATCACGTTTAAAAATTAAGGAGATAAACTACAATTAGTAAATACTGTAGTCAGAGGGAAGGGAATCAGAGAGGAAAGACCTGGTCCCCTTCGAGTCGTGTGACGACACGAAGGGGTCATCAAAACAAAAATATTAATTTACCTTTCTAAATAACGTTATCTTGATTGCTAATTTTGAATCTTACTAATCCATAAAAACTCTCACAATTATGAACCCTACCAAGAAGTTTTTCTGAGGCCCTTGTTTTGGGCCCCATATCCAACTTGTTAGAGCCCCATTGGAAAAGTTCTGGAGCCACCACTCTCAGTAAAAGATAGTAGCTAATCATCAACTAATTAAAGATTAAACCATTTCACCATTTATAGGCGCTATATTTGGTGGCGCTACGGGCTCCACAAAGTAGTTTCCTAGGCTATCAATAATTGTGAGATAGATGTTATTATTTATAACATTCTATACTTTATTCATTATACCCCTGGCTCGCTTAAATCAACCCAAAGAGAACGCATTGAACTCACCGACAATTAACTGAGCAAGAGCAAATATGCCTACATCATTGTTCCTGTATTCCTCACAAGTTTTATTTTTAGTTGGTAGAACTAAACCAAGGTAGGTGTGGAAACGGAGTCGAAAAAAAGCATTAGGAGTTAAAGATGCACTGTCAGCCATGAACTAAGAAAATTAGAAAAATCAAATTCCACATTTGAATTGTATCATTTGTATGTGAATTTTAATACAATCCCAAGTCAATTTCCTTTTTTTTTTGTATACTTTTGATCAGACCCTTAAATTGACAGTTACCGTACTCGCGTGAATATAAGCGCCCGGGCGCTTAAAATATTTTTTTGCACTTTTTGAGGGGCGCTTATTCAAACGGGGCGCTTATGAAAGCAGAGTGGAAATTGTGGGGGCGCTTATGGAAATAGATGAAAATCGAGGGTTCTTATGGGAACTTATTAAATTCAAGAGGCACTTTTTGAGTGAAAAAAAAAATTATACAAAGACATTACGAATGGTGGTGCGGCGGAAAAGATAATCGTCCAGAGAACATGGCTCATAAGAATGCTCTGAATATTTACATAAACAGCAGAATAACAGATGCAATTAATGGTGGTGGGTAGTGGTTAGCTTGTTGGCCATCGGAAAAAGAAAAAGAGGAGTAGGACTAGGCCAAGACACATTTATAAGAAGAGGACAGTTGGAAATATACTGTTTGTTCAGGGCTCGAACTCTCATTTGTCCAAGAGAATATCCTCATTTTGATATTGACCTAAGAAGAATGTGATTCCACTCTGCAGCTCAAATCATGCCAACAACCATAGTCCCAGGATTGATTGGATTATAGACTTGCTAAAAAGAAATACTTATGATATTAGAGGCCGCGCTTATTCAAACGGGACGCTTATTCGCACTAGTACGGTACGTAGAACTACTAATTTTTTTTCTGTATGTATACACACATATTTACTGTAATAAGAAAGAATGAGAACTTAAAAACAATAAAAGACATCAAATTCAAACGTACAAAAAAAAACATATTCAAGGGCGTGATGATAAATATATTCTCAAAGGATATTGATTGGCTGCAATTTTATTGTTTCTTCCACAAAGATAATGCTCTCAGTCTCAATAGCCAATATAGCAGACACATGTTTTTGAGACGGCAACTGATCACAAACACTGCATTTCATAAATGTCATATCTGAGGGGAAATAGATATTGTGTGTTAGTACTAGCATGAATTATAAAATATAAATTATTCATATTTTATAATTCATATTTTATAATTATAAAATATGAATTATGAATTATTCAGTATCCAGCATAGTCGTTAACATTAGTTATCTATTAATTAGGCGTACGTTGTAAAACATTGTTTAATAGTACATTAGGCCTATCATTATTGTTAGTCTGAATAGTAGTATGACTGTATTACTGTGGTTCATAAATCGGGTAGTAATACAGCCCCATCAGTAACACCAACATGCAGCATTGGTAGCAGTGTTACGTGGTAAAGTATTACAGTACTTACATTGTTTCCTAAGTACCTGACCTTTACATTTCTCACAGACGATGCTTTGCATTTTTGCATCAAGTTCCTTATTCTCACAACGAGGGCATGTGCAATTAAAACCATATTTCTCTTGTAGCATTTTTCGTCGGATATTACTAGGTTGCAACGGACTTACGTATGATATGGTAAGCTGTTAAACAAAATTATAGACTTAAGTAAGCTTGAAAACTAATACCTGTATTTTTACAGAAATATTGGAGATCGTCTACACATCAAGGATTTAATCTTCCAAAATAGGTTACAAATAGAGCCAAAGAAAGGGGTGGCTCAGAACACTAGGGTATGTGAAAGATACAGCGTGAACTAAATATGCCATGTTTCTTTGTAATCGCATAAACTAAATAACCCCAAAAATTTGAATTAATTTAAAATATATATATTCTTGTCGCAGTAGGTTGTATAAAGCGGAAGTTGACGAAATGACAATTATTATTAAAAAGCCCCTAAACTTTAATGAATATGCTTCATAATAATATATGACAATGATCCTACACCATTTTGTATTTGGTCTAACGTTGGCGAAATTATTATGCATAAATATACAGATATTCGACTTACCTCCTGTCCTTTGATGATCGGTCTTGTTGCTCGTACACTGAGTGTGGTGCCATCATATACCGTAATTGAATTGAAATCACAACTATTGTTGATTAAAGATGCTCTGAACAAATAAAGTAGAGAAGCATTAGTGACCCTTATTATATGTTGTAGCAAATACTATGTTACAAGCACCTGTATGAATTACACCAAAAAGTTTGGAAATGAAATGTTAACACTGAACAGTTTACATAGGTATGAATCCACATCTAACATGGTATGAATCAACATCTCTACTCTTACTCACCCGCCTCCAATCATCGCTGTTTGTATAATAGAGTATAACTAACAACTGAAAAATCTTCTTTACATCTTAAAGTAGGCCTATATAGTAACGTAAAGCCACATATTTCAATTCAACAATTATAAACAAGTTATTCGTATATACGCACTTGAGATAGATTCCCGGTCCAAGAGCATCTGTGTTTGGGCCAGCGATAAACAATGCGTTGCAGTATACTCGACTGGCAAGCTGATTGAATTCTTGTTTTATTATTTTCTTTCCAAGAAATAATTCCAACTGCCTACGTTCAAATTCCAAACGTACTTTCTGTTGTTCATTCCAAAGTTCATAAACTTAAAACGCAATAATAAAATATGAGTGCTATGATTAAGTAGAATATATATTAAAATAATTAAGAGTGGTTTTGCATTAGATAAAGAAATATACTTCGATCACTAAACTAAAGCATTTTTATGATTTTAAATTGTGGTTTTTCTCCTTGATAGGAGGGGGAAGCTCTTCCCGACGGGACCCTGGGACCCGGCTCCCCACTGGCGCCACCCCTGTGGCATTCAAATTTATTCGGCTTCACATAAAAAAACAATTCAATATACAAAATGCGGTAGATACAGTTAAAACATCTTTAAAAAGGGACAGATGCCAGGATAGCCAATGAAAGTCTCTAAAAGAAAAACTTATTTCCAATAGGGTCCAGGTACTGTATTAGGCCTACTCCATCATATATGCATTGTATTTGCATTACGAATTATTGATAAAATTTAGTTAAATATAGATCAACTGAAAAAAAAAATGTCCTCATTGTTGACTACTAAGGTCAATTTCACATTTTTAGTTCCCCTCCCCACCCTTAATATGGGTACCCTAATCAGGGGGCATCCATATTAAGGTGACACTTTTTTGGTCCTGATGGTGTCCCCTTATATTAGTGGTTCTACTGTAATTTTATTTATATTGTCAACAGATGGGTGTGTTCTAGCTGGGATATGCACTTTCCTGCATTCTCAGATGTTAGCCTATGGCCATGGTGATTAAGGGAATGATGATGACATAGGCAGTGGAATAGTTGTATTAGGCCTACTCCATCATAAATGTATTGTATTTGCATTGCGAAATATTGATATAATTTAGTTAAATATAGATCAACTGAAATAAAAAAATATGTCCTCATTGTTGACTAATAAGGTCAATTTCACATTTGAGTGATGGAAAGACTAATGACATCATAATAAGAACACAACAAATTCCTCAATTTTTTTTTATTACAAACTTTTAATAACAGAATTGTTTTATGGCATAACATCATAATTCGCTCTTCCAATTTATACAGCTCATGTCCAAAATGTTCAGACACATACCGTTACTTGACAGAGGGTTAAAAGGTTCTGTTGTTGTCGAGGCAAAAAGAAAAAAACAATTTTTTGTGAGACCATTTGAGATACTCTACTTCTTAGGACAAAATTATGTTAAATTATGCTAAATTGGAGAAAATTAAGCCAGCACATATGCTAGATGCTAAACGGGTTTAAATTATTCCAAAAAGCATAATTATGCTAGGTCTGGTCACTGTGGGCCAGAATTTTTCATAGATGGAAAAGGCACATTCAAATGAGGGCGTGATCTGTTCTCGTATATTCATTACCGGTACGCGATTTTTTTTTCCCGTACGAAACATTTGTATGAAACTTCACTCGGGCCATAGTCGAGATTGCTTCCACGATCTCAATGAATTATTTATCATGAGGTTTATCCTTGATATGGGATCCCAGACGAAAACTTCACTTTTCCCCCGATGGATGAAAATCCCTGTCTCTTATACACATCTAGATGTGTATAAGAGACAGCAATGAAGCAGATCTGACATGAATTCCTAAGCATCTCCAAGCTCTTCTAGTTCTGTAAGTTCATTATGACCGATAATGAGACTTAAAATATTATTTTTTATTATTTCAAAGATTTATTTTCTCTATTAACTTTAGGCCTATTGCTGTTATAAGATGTAAGTATATTTGTTGATCCAGGTCGGTGATCATACAGTATCTGGTTTTGTCTAAAATATTGTGGATATTTAGTCTTTCTAAACGTTTGGATATCTTTCAGAAAAAAATGATAGATTGATCGAAATATAAAAGCCGACAGACAAAACGGCGCGGCAGACATGATCGAATATTAAGTAGCTATACTTCACTTACTCTCTATTAGATGGTTAATACTTTGCGGAAATCCATCAGTCTTTTCTGGCTGTCTACCTTCTTTCTAATATGTAAATAAAACAGAAATTAGTCAAGATTGCAGGGAATAATAATAATAATAATGACAATATGATGATGATAATGATGATGATGATGATGATAATAATAATAATAATAATAATAATAATAATAATAATAATAATAATAATAATAATAATAATAATAACAATAACAGCACTCCACAGAGAGCATATCTCCGCCCACCGCAAATGCCTTTCTATAAAATAAATCTGCCAAAATATGCGACTAATTTACTTCAAGCACCACCACTAACACCCCCGGCACTGCACTTCACATGTTACGTTTTGAACAAACGGTGGCGGAACGTTTTTGAAAGTGGGTGGGGGCCATTTCAGAAGGTCCAGTATGCGAGCGAAGCGAGCATCTAGGCTGGGGGCCAGGGGGCGCCAAGGGCGCCCGGTTGGGTTTAGGGGGCGAAGCCCCCTAGAAGCTACGGATATTTTACGAAGTTTGGTACTGAATTTTATAAGTTATTTTTTAGTCATCAAGCTATTGTAATATGACTTCATATTGTTGTAATTTCCAGTGGCGGATCCAGGAATTCGAAATAGAAGGGACCAGGGAGGGTACTTTCACAGATAGAAGATCTATACTACCTCAGCCCACAATGGTTAGGGCTGAATTAAGAAAATTTGTGATTATGGCACATCTAGATGGCCGGAAATTGCACTTCCAGAAATAATTTGAATATAATTATTTTTATATCTCCATTAAAAAAAACCAAAAAAACAATTGAGTCTCCCGCTCCCCCCGCCCTTGAATGCGCCACAGATTTCCGCACAAAGTCAAAGTCGAGATTGCTTCCACGATCTCAATGTATTATTATTATTTTTTGAACAATTTAGGGGGTGGGGCGGGCCGGCTGGGTCCCCTTGAATTCGCCACTTGGTACTTTAACAGATTGAGGATCTATACCACCTCAGCCCCACCATGGTTGGGGCTTAGGTAGGAAAATTGTGATTATGGCACCTCCAGATGGCGGGAAATTACACTCTCAGACTTCAAATGAATGTAATTTTCCTTATAACTCCAAAGAGACAGCCCCCCCCCCACTCCAGCCCTCCCCGCCCTTGAATTCGCCAAAAATTTCCGCACAAGGTCGAAGTCGAGATTGCTTCCACGATCTCAATGAATTATTTATCATGAGGTTTATCCTTGATATGGGATCCCAGACGAAAACTTCACTTTTCCCCCGATGGATGAAAATCCCTTCTATGTAGCCCAGAAATGATACGCCAACTGTAGCGGATCCAGGAAGTCGAAATAGAGAGGTTCCAGGGAGGGTCTTGCGCAAATAGAATGTCCACCCACCTCAGCCCCACAACTGTTGGGGCTGAGGTAAGAAAAATTATGATTATGGCACCTCCAGATGGCCGGAAATGGCACCCTCAGATTAAAAGTTGAATACAATTTTGTCTGTTTTCTCCATTTTTTAAAAATAATTTTGAAAAAATTAGGAGGTTGCGGCCCGTGGTGACTGGGTTCCCCTTGAATCTGCCACTTTTCAATATCAAACTTGACATAGCCTATCATTTTGTATCACAAATGATTAATTCCTAATGTCAAACGAAAGATTTTTTTATTCCAAGGATTTGTTTTTACTCAATAAAGTTTTTACAACCTATAACACATTAACTACAGTTTACTGTAAATTTTGTAGTTAACCTTCAGATAAACCTATTTTAAAAAATGGCCAAATTAATTATCTTATTGTTTTCGTTAAATTAGATGAAGTTTAAATGTGGTTATATTCCGCTAGTTTGAAGGTTTACTGTAAGCTAATCAGTTACAATTACTATGCATCTTCGTGGTTAGCATAACGTGAACTAGAGCGTCGCTCCATTAAGAGTGCCTACCTCCCCCATATGCCTAAATACAGAATTCACGAAGGCAGGCGATTTTTTCTTAATGCTTGAGGGTGGGGTTCAAGGAAACTTTACAGACGCGCTCACTCAAAAAGGGAACTTGTAATGCTCGTTAGAAAATGATAACAAAATCTATATTTTATAATTATGATACTAGGTCAATTTATAAGATGCAAATAAACAAGGTGTCTAAGCACCAAATAATAATAATAATAATAATAAAAATAATAAAGTAATAATAATAATAATAAAATAATGATG
>NW_022741701.1:0-1066 GCF_011630105.1 Anneissia japonica | reverse complement strand
GTCAATCCGAGATGGCCCGAGTGAAGTTTCATGCAAATGTTTCGTACGGAAAAAAAAATCGCCGCCAGGTCGCTGTTTCTGTTTTCGACTATTATTTATAGAGGGCGGCATTGCATTTTTCGTCTTCTGTCGATCTGTGTCTACAAAGAGTATCTTTGGTCTTTTCTCGCAGAACAAGTACGGTTTAGACACAAACAGCCTGGGATGCACCCTCCCCTATACTCTTTTCAATATTTATAAATGAACTCATAAAGATTCTTAAGTCAAACAATGTGAGAGTTAAAATCAAAGATCAATGGACAGGTAGCCTTTTCTGGGCTGACGATATCGTTCTAATTCCCAAATAGTGAACATAACCTAAGAAAATACTTCAAGTTAGCAGGAGATTTTTTTAATGATTGGAAATCTTATTTTAATTACGAAAAATCGAAAGTATTTAATTTTTTGAAAAGAATTGATGGATTTAAACGATGGTTTCTTGGCAATCATAATATTACTGAAACAGATAAATATCATTACCTAGAGTTTTTATTTCAAGAAACAGCCTATATAGGCCTACACATAATTGAAAATGTCATTAAAAAAGGCAATTAGGTTAGTTTTATACGTTAAATCCTTAACTGATATTTTTTGATGATTTCAGTAGAAGTGTATTATGGTAATATTCTAAGATCGATTGATTATGCTTGTTCTATTTGGAATTGTGGGTCGAATTCAGATGTTGAGATGTCAAAGCACCAACTTATACACCACAAGCGGCATTATATGGAGATTTAGGTTGGACGCCATTATCCTTAACCCACAATATAAGAATGAAAGATTTTGACCGCTTACTAACAATGAATGATGAGCGGATGGCCTGACTTGATGATTAGATCACTTACGGTACGGTATTAATTTAAATTCAGACTCCACGAAATTGCGTTACAAATATATTAAGTGAGTAGAAAATTGTGAGTAGAAAATTCGCCCCTGAATTGGCCTACATGCCAGCAACTAAAAAGAACATCTGGCTCTTTAATATTATGATTGGGCTGGGCATGTATTTTATGGTTATGATTAAATA
>NW_022741700.1:0-1913 GCF_011630105.1 Anneissia japonica | reverse complement strand
TCCTCGTGAATACGGTACGGTATAGCGTGCACGGTAACTATGTAGAATCAGGTAGGTAGCCTAAGCCCTGGGCTTAGCAAAAAATCTTCGAACAGTACTCACGTTAAATGATGAAAATAAACGTCCTCGTCGCCACTGTTATGTTCTTGGAAGGTTTCTATGGCGAGCCGAGTTGTCATTTAATCGTAAATAGAGATATCTTAGTTTTAAATAGAGATATCTTAGTTTTTAATTGGGATATCTTAGTTTTTACTAAGATATCTCTATTAATAGAGATATCTTAGTTTTAAATAGAGATATCTCTATTAAAAACTAAGATATCTCTATTTAAAACTAAGATATCTCTATTTAAAACTAAGATATCTCTATTTAAAACTAAGATATCTCTATTAATAGAGATATCTTTATTAATAGAGATATCTTAGATTTAAATAGAGATATCTTTGTTTTAAATAGAGATATCTTAGTTTTAAATAGAGATATCTTAGTTTTTAATAGAGATATCTTAGTTTTTAATATAGATATCTTTATTAATAGAGATATCTCTATTAACAGAGATATCTCTATTTAAAACTGAGATATCTCTATTTAAAACTGAGATATCTCTATTTATAACTAAGATATCTCTATTTAAAATTAAGATATCTCTATTTTCATTGTTAATAGAGATATCTTAGTTTTTAATAGAGATATCTTAATTTTAAATAGAGATATCTTAGTTTTTAATAAAGATATCTTAGTTTTTAATATAGATATCTTTAATAATAAAGATATCTTTATTAATAGAGATATCTCTATTTAAAACTAAGATATCTCTGTTTAAAACTAAGATATCTCTATTTAAAACTAAGATATCTCTGTTAATAGAGATATCTTAGTTTTGTTTCCTGTTGCAATGTCTGATGGGATAGCGTATACCTTAGAATGTGGTAGGAATCTGTTTTGGCAGCAGCGGATTGATTCCAGATGTGATTAGGTTTATATATGTGCAGAGCTGTGTGTGTCCTCTGGCTACCAGTTAGGTCCTTAAAACATACTTTCACCATCCACTGTCATACTATATCTATGCTATATTTAACGAAATTATTTCGTAACAGATGTAATAACTATCAATAAATGCTAAATATAACATTCACATGCAAATAATGATTTAGCCTTTGCATCTTCATATTCATTTGCTATGTCAGATCATTTGTTTTGATTTAATACTTTTTGGATCTGTTAAATTTGTTTAATCCTACATTTCATCATATTAATCATTTTATTAATTTATGTATTTCCGCTCCAATTAGTTACATTTATATCCCAACATTGAGATCAGTCAGGGGTTCTCGCGCTGGAAGTCGCTTGTGTCCTTGGGCAAGGCACTTTATCTATACGTTTGTCTCTTTCTACCTAGGAATATTAATGGGTAACTGGTAGGATGTTGTGGCATTAAATAATTATACTGTGGCATTAAATAATTATACTAGTTTCGTGTGCTAAAGAAATAGCGAACGACTAGGTACACTTCCTAGGGAACAGAGAAAGTTTGTGCTGGTTTGCCAATATACGTCATCCAGGGTCCAGGGGAAGACTTTATCATTCACTTTTAAATTATTATTATTATTATTATTATTATTATTATTATTTTCAGCCATTATTATTTAAAAAATTTAGTTATTATTATTCTTTTTATTATTATTATTATTATTATTATTATTTCCCGTCATTATTATTAAAATATATTTAGTTATTATTATTATTATTATTCTTTTTATTATTATTATTATTATTATTATTATTATTTTATTTATTTTTTTAAATTTTTCATGCCACATGCAGGCCGATTAATTACAGCTATGCTATCAAGCCCCTTGCTTCCCGAGATCCGACCATGAAGACGATTTATTGAATAATTGTTTTATGATGTT
>NW_022741699.1:0-554 GCF_011630105.1 Anneissia japonica | reverse complement strand
ACACGATGTTTGATTCAAGCAACCACTAGTTGTACAGTAGTAAAAAATAGGTTGGGTCTAGGCTTCCAGTATGCATAGATCTGGTCGTGGCTTCAAAGCTCAGCGCGAGAGATGTTGTGTGCATATATCGTCGTTGCGCTCGGTTCTCAAAATTATACCTTCTATTTTACAGATTTTACGCGTGCATCTATGACCCGATTTTGATAAAAATACATGTCTCTTTTAGATTTTATGTTCTAAATTTTCATTTCGGAAGTGTATTTCTCGAACTTGTACTTGAACAAAATTTTTAAAAAATAAATAAAATAAAATAAAATGCCGACCCGATTTTTTGGAAAATTTCGTACGGTCGCGAAGGGCAACACAACATTAGGCCTATTTTTTTTATTTTTTTTTAATTTATTTATATTTTTTTTTTGGTCTAATTTGTTTAAACAGCTAACATTTTTTTTAGTTGAGCTCACGGGCCTAAGATAATATCTGAGTACAGGTAATTATGCAACTCGTATAATGTTTTTGGTACTTTCAATTTCTATTTTTTATTGTGCTACACA
>NW_022741698.1:274-1662 GCF_011630105.1 Anneissia japonica | reverse complement strand
CGCGTTCGGACGTCGAAGACGGCGGATCGGGATAACGTGGCGGCGAGTGTTGCGACGATTCCAATATTTCGGACGGAGAGCACGTTTCCAGAGGGTTGCCGACGAGCTTCCATCCGCCAAAGTCGAAGTCCGCCAAATACCCGACGACCGAGTACGACATCATCGAAGCTCCCAGGCGAAAGTCACGGTTCACGTCAAGAATTTCGAACAGAAAAGATTCGCCGAAGACGTTTTGTCGACCTTCGCCGTCCACGAACAATCCGAAGGCGCTGCTGTTTCTGTACGCTCTCACGTGGTGCCACGTCCCGATCGAAAGTAAATGCGAATGGGCGATGGTCCGTTTTCCGGATCCCGCGTCGAAGGAGAATTCCATTTTTCCTTTACTGACGGAGATGCCGACAAAATCCATGTTCTTCATGCTCGACGCGTGCAGGATCCGCCCGTTATCCAAGGACGACAATTTCAGATAGAAACTTACGTCGACGTCCGTCCTGTGGCCGTCGACAGAGTTTCCCAGTGGTCGCCTGAAAGCGACGCCCGTGTTCCGATTCAGTCTGAACGTCAGGTCGTTGGGCATTGCTGTCAAACCGACGTACGGCGACCCATCCGATGATACTCTGTTTTTCAGGACTTCTTTTTCAGAGTTTGTCGTCTCTTCTTCTTTGGTTTTCGGTTCTTTCACGTTCCATTCCTTCATTGTCGAATCCTCCGTGGTCTGTTTGGTAGTTGTCGATTCCTTCGTGGTCGATGCCGGCGTGGTCTGTTTGGTAGTAGTCGATTCCTTCGTGGTCGATACCTGCTTTGTCGACTCATTCGTTGTAAGAGGCGTGGACCCCGTCCGGAATAATGCTTCCACGAAACCGTCTTTCAGATATACGGACAAGGCGTCACCGCCCTTGCCGTCGTCGACGTGAAATATCCTGCCCTCGTCGTCGTCGACGGGGAATATCCTCCCCTCGTCGTTATAGGCTTTCAACGAGAAAGTCATCCACACCTGGGTGGTGACATCCGTTTTGTTCGCTTGTCGAACGAAGTTGTAACCGGTGCGTTCGTCCAGAAAAACGGTCGAGGACCCGCCGTCGTCCGTTCTCGTAACGCACGGTGCCAGTCCAGGTGGTACGAAGAGGCGACCGTTTATCTTCAACGGGGAGATGCATCCTTCGATGCTCTCGAAGTCTCCGACAGTTCCCATGGAGAAGTCACCGTCGAGGTTGAGGTGAGTGTACATCCCTTCTAACCTCTTCCATTCGGACGGAACCAAGTCCGTCGTTATTCGCACGGAATCTTCCTCGAATTCCAGCAAGATTTGGTGCCACCGACCGGTCGACAGGAGGCGTTTTTCGTTGCCGTGAAACATCCGTCCGGAACCCGCGTTTATGGACACGCTC
>NW_022741698.1:0-208 GCF_011630105.1 Anneissia japonica | reverse complement strand
CACGTGTCCGTCGAGTTCATCCGGTTTGATGGAGAACGATATGTTTCGAACGCGGCCGACGGTGGGCATCCGGGATTTCATGTCGCGTATGCGGAAAGATCTGTCGAATCGGTCCACTGCTGGGGTCGAAGGTGTTTCGGTCGGTTGCACTTTTCCAAATTATCCGGCTCGACTTCATAACCGTTGACGATCAGAGAACTCACCTTCC
>NW_022741697.1:0-767 GCF_011630105.1 Anneissia japonica | reverse complement strand
AGTGGTAGCTCTGACAATATTTGCGCTCCTATAAAAAGACATATGTAGGCTGTTGGATGACACGAACAAAGCAAATAAAAAAAAACGACAAAGTGTACGACAATTTCGAGGTAAGACTTATTTTTTTAATTTTCGATTGCAAACAAGAAATATTTCTTTAACGAATACAAATATTTTCTTTAAAGATTATAACGACAAACGATGTATCTCCCCTACAACGGTACACCCCATACAATGTTTTTCAAAGTTTCTTTACAGTCCATGAAATAATACGCAAATTTCGGTTGCGCCTGACAGGCTTCTTTCAACTGGAGACAGATTCTGTAACAGCGTCTGACGTCTTCCAAACACAATGCTCCGAACAGCAAACTTCCGAGCTCGGTCAAGTCCTCGACGATGCGTTCCGGGTCTGTGTCGTAAGGTTGCAAGCATTTCAGCGGGGCTACCACGACGTAATCGGCGAGCGCGCAGTCGATCAAGTCCATCAGCTGTTCGTTGAACCAGAACATGCGATCCTCAATCATCGATCGTATCGTCGGAGACCAACTGGTCCAGGTTTCCGGTCTGTGGCGCATTCCAACGGCGATGTTCAACAGAGCGTTCAACTCGTCTCCCGCTTTTCCAAAAACGAATTCGTATTCGGGAAACTCCACTCTCCCTTCCAGCAACAACCGAACGCATCTCGCCATGTCGAAGGTGGTATGCGCCTGCCTCAGACCGTCCTCTATGACGTTCGCCAAACCCTTGGGGCTGTCGTGTTTGCTTTG
>NW_022741696.1:0-1315 GCF_011630105.1 Anneissia japonica | reverse complement strand
AGATGTGCTTTCAAACTGCTCTTCTTTTTAAACTTCTTTTCACATAGTTCACAATCGTATGGTAACTCTTCTGTATGAATAAACAAATGTGCCTTCAAAGTGCTGCCATCTTTGAACTTTTGTCCACAATGTTCACATTCATAGAGTTCTTCTGCTGTATGTATCCTAAGATGTGCTTTCAAACTGCTATTATTTAAAAACTTCTTTTCACAATGTTCACAATCGTATGATACAGGTACCTCTTCTGTATGAATACCCAAATGTGTCTTCAAAGTGCTGCCTTCTTTGAACTTTTGTCCACAATGTTCACATTTATAGAGTTCTTCTGCTGTATGTATCCTAAGATGTACTTTCAAACTGCTATTATTTTCAAACTTCTTTTCACAATCATATGATACCTCTTCTGTATGAATACCCAAATGTGTCTTCAAAGTACTCCCATCTTTAAACTTTTGTCCACAATGTTTACATTTGTACAGTTCTTCTGCTGTATGTATCCTAAGATGTGCTTTCAAACTGCTCTTCTTTTCAAACTTCTTTTCACATAGTTCACAATCGTATGATAACTCTTCTGTATGAATACCCAAATGTGTCTTCAAAGTGCTGCCATCTTTGAACTTTTGTCCACAATGTTCACATTCATAGAGTTCTTCTGCTGTATGTATCCTAAGATGTGCTTTCAAACTGCTATTATTTAAAAACTTCTTTTCACAATGTTCACAATCGTATGATACAGGTATCTCTTCTATATGAATACCCAAATGTGTCTTCAAAGTGCTCCCATCTTTAAACTTTTGTCCACAATGTTTACATTTGTACAGTTCTTCTGCTGTATGTATCCTAAGATGTGCTTTCAAACTGCTCTTCTTTTTAAACTTCTTTTCACATAGTTCACAATCATATGGTAAATTTTCTGTATGAATAAACAAATGTGCCTTCAAAGTGCTCCCATCTTTAAACTTTTGTCCACAATGTTTACATTTGTACAGTTCTTCTGGTGTATGTATCCCAAGATGTGCTTTCAAACTGCTCTTATTTTCAAACTTCTTTTCACATAGTTCACAATCGTATGATAATTCTTCTGTATGAATACCCAAATGTGTCTTCAAAGTGCTGCCATCTTTGAACTTTTGTCCACAATGTTCACATTTATAGAGTTCTTCTGCTGTATGTATCCTAAGATGTACTTTCAAACAGCTATTACTTTCAAACTTCTTTTTACATAGTTCACAATCGTATGATAATTCTTTTGTATGAATACTCAAATGTGTCTTCAAAGTGCTGCCATCTTTAAACTTTTGTCCACAATGTTCGC
>NW_022741695.1:408-628 GCF_011630105.1 Anneissia japonica | reverse complement strand
TCGTTTTGGGGTTGCTACAATCAAGAGTTACAATCGATCCAACAAAGGAAAGCACTACAGTATCTTTTTCCTTACATTTCCAAAAGGAGGATGCTATTTAAAATTTGCTGGAGATTGAAAAATTAACTGTGAAATCAGAAGCATGATCTCAAACATCAGAACCCAGCTTTTATTGTTTAAAACTGTCGGGGCCCCATTGAATGAAACTACGGTATTATAG
>NW_022741695.1:0-282 GCF_011630105.1 Anneissia japonica | reverse complement strand
CATAAGCCGAGCCTATAATGCCTAGCATAGGGCAGGGCCGTAGGCAGGATTTTCGATGGGGAGGTGCGTTTTGCAACCGAAGTGGACCTTACGATGGGCGACTGCCTAGGGGTCCCCGTGAGGGTGGGACGAATCTTCTGGAAGCTCTGAAAAATTAGCATTTGGATGGCCTTTTTTAATGGATTTCTAAAATCCATAATTTGTAATATCGCGATTTAAATTTCATTCATTTGAGTATTGTCTAGGGACCTACAGTAAAAGCAGGAGAAATAGAGGGTGGGG
>NW_022741694.1:0-646 GCF_011630105.1 Anneissia japonica | reverse complement strand
ACGATTTTATAGATCATAATGGTTGATCGGACATTTTGACGTCATCATATTGCCATTTGAATTAAAAAAAAATTTAATTTTATTTATGACGTTATTACTTTTTATACTCGTTTGAACGTACTCGCTTATCTTGATTGATTGTCTCCCACCTGTGAGTATGTTATAGCTAAAGCAATTCTCTTTCGGACGTGTCCATTTAATTTTTATTTTGGTGACGTCATTATGGTCAAAAAGAATGCTTTTTTGGAGCCTTCTCATCTTTCTTTCTTGAAAGATGTAAACACATTGAAAATCGAGGGCGGCAGACTGTATTTCGACACTATCAGACCGATAGTTCGTATACTGTAAAGGCAATATTCGTGTGGCATTACCAACCAACAGGGGGTTTTAAATTAAACTTGACAAGGTTTAAATTCATGTGCCATTATCGTCGTCAGGCACGTCGTTTTAGGTATTCGTACTTGTGCGTTACAATTTTAAAATTGTTAATATCACTTTTCAGATAATTTAAAGCACGTTTCAGGTCATTTTTCATATTCAACAACTTTCCAAAATTGACGAGCCGTACGCTCATTTCCACACCCACAGCACGTACTGAAGCTGGAAATTACATTTCGGTTACATGTGTTGGGTTTGTGACACTGTA
>NW_022741693.1:0-1033 GCF_011630105.1 Anneissia japonica | reverse complement strand
ATGTTTTTTTTGTACGCAAGCTTGTCTTTGAGTTGGGTTAACTCACTGAAATCTAAAAAAAAATATTCTGCTATCAAAAAACTCCAAATATGAAGTTAGTTCTGGCTATATCTGCAAAAGCCTGGGAAGATTTTTAAATTTAGTAGACTCAAAATCGAGGTGGTTTGAGGCTTTACTTTACAGAATATAGCACTATTACGGTAGCTACTTGCCACCTGCTAATTTTTCACACTGATTTTTTTTCTACCTGGAGAGCTATTACAGGCCCAGGATATTTCCCCCTCCCCACTCTATTTTTTCGATGCATTGTTCCTCTTAGTTTTCCTATTGATTTTTTTTCCATCAGGTTATTTTCATTTTACTTTATAAGAGAGAACATATTTTTTTCTTTATTTTGTGTTTTCTCTATATCAATTAATTATTGTCTAGTTATTGTAAGGTTACACTAAAAAGGTGTGCCGATGATACAAAAGCGTTATTCAATCAATTGACTGATTGACTATTGATGCATTCGCAATACCGTATTGATGCCTAAATAAAGATTGTAGAAACGTTTTGAAAGTTTAAATCCGGTTTTATATAAGAAATGCAGGAAAGAAAACAGGATATCTTTATAACATGTTTCCTCTTTTGGAATTTCGATATCACACCTTTTTCCTAGTCGTTCTATATACCCATATTTCATCCACAAAAAAACACTCTATTTTCTGTACTTCTACAGTATTTCGGAGGTCAATGCCCATTAGTGATTGTTCTCTTCTACGATACGCCTACTACTGAAAGGTCCACTGATTAATCTCAGATAAGGAAGTATAATACATACTCCAAGTAGGCTTATTGAAATACACGCCATCGTGTTGAGATTCAATATTTCGACATTAATTATGTCAACATACGCCTTTTATTTCAAATTGTGTGTTACGGTAGATGGCAGCAAATACGTCTGTATCATTAAATATATTTCATTTAATTAATGTTATTTAATTTGTTTATCAGAAAATTAGGTAATTATGTTTTATAAAGTATGCGTATT
>NW_022741692.1:0-2069 GCF_011630105.1 Anneissia japonica | reverse complement strand
ATATATATATATATATATAGGGCCTATATACTTTTTAAGCCATGTATCATGCATAGGAACGTTGACGCCTGCAAGGCTCTGGTTACAATTTCTCTTTGATATTGTATTTTCTATGTTGAATTTGGGTTTATTGCCGTGTATACATAAAGAGATTATTATTATATATTATTATTATTATCCCAAAAATATACTTAAAATGTACATAAAATAACTACGAGTATATAAGCTAATAGTACAATTTGCTACGTAATCCAGCTAGATTTTTGTGCCAAAATAGATTTTATTGACTATCATTTTTGGTGCGTTATGTGCATTTTTTTCAAGCTGACACACCACATGGTCATAATTGGTGTCAATAGAAAGGGAATTATACAGCATTCATATAATTCTTTACACCAGTAATATCTTTGGGTTCAAGAACGTATCAAAACGTACACAATGACTTTATTTCCAGAACAATTTATTTCACAAACTCAGAGGGCTCACGTCTCACATAATGTTACAGTATTTAAATGATCCATGTATATTACATTCCTTCCCCCTTAAAGAAATTGTCATCCCTGTGAAAAATTGTTGAACTACAGAACAGTATAGAAATTTTATGAACTACGCCACTCTTAACCCATTTCACAGGAAATGTATTATTTTGTGAATCACAACTAACAATTATGGTTAATTATTGGTTTAACTCAAAAGGAACACTAGTATAACACAACACCAATAAAACTGTTGACACACTGAGTTGTTATTTGTGTGCCTGTTTACAAAATTAGTCTATCTGGAGCCTTACGGACTCTTACAGGATAGCGCCTCTCCTGAGCAATACCTGCACTAGGTACCAGAGGGCTTGGCTGAATATCAGCAATTTGTGGATCCACACTTAGTGGAACCTGGTCCTTCTGACCCGGAGTCCCTTTCCCATTTTCGGATTTTTCTGGACCATCCAGAACCTCCATCTGAAGTCCTTCTGGACTAGTCAGTGGGACTTGTACGTCTACTGAGGGATTGTCTGCAGACTTACATGGTACCCCTTCTCTTTGGAACTTAATATGTGGTCTATGTGTACAAATCGAATCTTACAATTGTTATACATGTATACCAAATAGGTACGAGTACCACAAACCTTGGTTACCTTCCCAGGCAACCATTTAACTAGTCCACCTACATTACTCTTGACTCTAACTCTATCATCTACATACAATATCCGTTCTTGTACACGACCTTGTCATGATACTCAGTTTGTTTAGCTTGCTTCCTATCAATTTCTTGAACCAGATTAGGCTTCAGTAATGAGAAACTAGTTCTAGGTTGTTCTACCCATCGTGTTATGAGGACTATTACGGTAAGTAATAAGGAAGTTTGCTAACTTGTGGTGTAATGACAAGTTTCGTTTACGTGGATTAGGATCAAGTAATTGCTTAATTAGCGCCTTCACAATTTGAACGGTACGTTCCGCTGCCCCGTTGGAAGCAGGATGATATGGCGCTACACGTTTATGTATTATACCATTTCTAGTCATAAACTCGGCAAAGTCACTAGAGATAAACTGGGGCCCGTTATCCGAGACTATCTCTTCGGGTAACCCATAAGAACTAAATAGTCTTCTTAAAATATCAAGAGTTTTGTTTGTTGTGGTAATTTTCATTGGATACACTTCTACCCATTTTGAATGACTGTCTATAACAATGAACAAATGTTGACCCTTTAACTCAGCATAATCAATATGCAACCTCTGCCAAACACGACTTGGCCACTCCCATGTTTGGAGTGGTGCTAGAGGTGGTTTGTTTCTGACAGACAGACATGTTTCACATTGGTTTACAAGATTCTGAATATCTTGGTCTAACCCTGGCCACCATAAGTAGCTTCGAGCTATAACCCTTTCATTCTACATATGCCCAGGTGCTGTTCATGTAAGTCATTTAATAATGTTGACCTAAATTTGCCAGGTATTACTACTCGTAATCCCCACAAAATACACCTCTTGTCAACTGACAATTCATCTCTGCGTATGAAGAAAGGCTGTATCTCTTTATCCTTAACATGGTTTGGCCAACCATTCAAAACGT
>NW_022741691.1:0-506 GCF_011630105.1 Anneissia japonica | reverse complement strand
GTTGTGGGCCTATACACTTTAAGCATTTCCGCACCGTACGTCCATATCATGCACTGTCTAAATAACATTTAGACATTTAGACATGGCTATGTTCTCACACGGTAGCTGACGGTTAGCAGGATCAGGATCCTGCTAACCGTCAGCTGTCATGCGTTCATACGAGAAAATCCCGATCCGGATACCAATGATGATCGAATCACTGGCCAATAAGAAACTGGAAATTGTTAACGCGTACGTGTGATTTATGATAGAAACGCGCTCAACTTGCTAACCGATATATAGCGCTTGCTAACCGTTAGCGGTATCCAGATACCGCTAACGGTTAGCGCTAACCGATCGGGCGTTCTCACATCATAGGTGCCGCACGGTAACGCTAACGGTTAGCTCCCAATCCGGATACTAGGGCTCTCGTGAGAACCAGGCTATTATTTAAACCCGAATAACAATTATTATTTTAGCTCTCATATGTTCTTTCTTACCAGGGGTGGCGCCAGGATTTTCCCGAG
>NW_022741690.1:0-1175 GCF_011630105.1 Anneissia japonica | reverse complement strand
TTCGGGCATTGTAAGTTGTAAACAGTTTTGTTTTCTTGAAAATTGTTTTGAAAATGTTTTTTTTTTATCTGATGTGGCAGTATAAGGTATTATATAATTTTTACACTCTCAAGACAAATGGAATACCGGCACAGGTTTGACACAATAGGGAATTTCCGTTATACTAGGCCAAAAGAATGTACAGTGATCTCAAGTCGCACTCACTTAATCTATGAACACTAGTAGAAACTCTCTGGCATAATTTAGGAAGCTTTTTTCATCACCTTTGCTTTCAAAGTAGCCCGTTCATACCAAAACCAACGATTCGGCCTACATCCAATAAGGAGAAAATACGAAGATAAATATCTGATTTATACCCGCAGAGTTCACCTTCACCTCTCATACACATATTTACAGCAGTACAAGGTATTGTATAGCAAGCCAGTTCACATCTATTTTATCATTTACAACTATATACAGCTGCATACCTTATGTACAAGTTTCACAATTTAAAACTATAGTTTATTATTACACAACATAACCATTATAAGGGAAGAACTTGGTGTACACGGAATAGGTTTCATGACATGGTTCCAGTGTTTTGGTTGGTCGATACAAACTTAATAGTATTAACTATATAAACACCTTATACACAAAATTAATATTTTACTATATTTATATCCTTTTATAAAGTACAATAAAATTGCTATCATTGCTGTCTACGCTCGTTTTAATTTGTTTTGGTTTCAAAGCAAACTCAACAATGAAACCCCAAAAGCTCTGAATGTATGACAGAAGATTTTATGGCATACAACAATCACTCTTATCAATAATTATTCAAACTTATTTTACCTATTAATAGAATGAATAAATAAATTATATTTCCAATAACTATCACAACCTTCACAATCGATAAATCATTAAACCCCATATAAACACATGAAAATAACAAACATAAACACAAGAAAATAACAAACAGTTATATACCACTGCATCCGCTCCAAAAAAAAAAAAAAAAAATCCGCTCGAATTCGCTCGAATTGGCCTTCGCTCGAAGTGGCATCCGCTTGAATTGACTGGTTCCTAGGCTGGGACATGAAAGGTTGTTGTTTGTTGTTATTTCGCAATTCACGACGTCATCAACGAGTACAATACATTCAATCCCGTAACATGATTGGTCTATTTTTTTTCTAATT
>NW_022741689.1:2737-16127 GCF_011630105.1 Anneissia japonica | reverse complement strand
AAAAGCCTGTCTTATAGTTGTCGTATTTAATAGATTTTAGTTTAACAATTTACAATTAAACCATGATTAAGCATACTTACGTTCATAAAATATATATTGAATTACTAAGGTGAATAACAATTACAATCACAGTTACTTCCATTTACCAATATTATTATTGTAAATTTACAAATACAGTGGCGTATCTAGAAGTCTTGAAATGGTGGTGCTGAATGGAGGGGGGGGGGGCTAGATGATCAGTTGAGGGGCGCTAACTTCTGCTAGTCGGATATTCGAAAAGTGTAATTCAAACATGGAATAATTATCAAAACATTTCAGACATTAGTGCACATAGAATGTTTGCATAAACCAACAGAAGTACAAATTTTCTTTAAAAATACAAGCATGAGGGCGACAAACAACGATCTAATCGTGATCTAATTGTTCCTTTTGGATAATTCACTCTTTATATAGATCGCACCACAACTAGTATTCGCTCAAAGTGGCATCCTCTCAAATTGACTGACATTCGTTATTTTTTTTTATTTGGGATTTTGATTTTTTTAATGAGATGCACTTGTGAAATCAGTGTTGTGTCACTGAAAGTGCTATCACATTAAAGACAGAATATATAAATGTAATAAATAAAGAAAGTTCGAATGCAATTTAATCTGATAATAATAATTATTTATATAGCACACAATCAGATTTTGTTTAATGTGCTTTACATATAAAATATAATTTACAATTATTTTCTTCAATATTATTAAACTTATAAACAGATCAATTAAAAAAGAATTAAATTGAATGTCTACACAATAATTATTCTAAATACCAATATAAAAACATCTCAAAGTGTACAAACATTGGTAATCATATAGCACAGGGGTGATGTAAGCCCTTTTTGGTGTTTTAGTAAGCAGGCTGGAAGCAGAATTTTGAACTCGCTAAAGCTTTTGTAAATGGCAGTCAGACAATCCATATAATAAGCTATAGTAATGTATTGGATTGAATCCAACCTACTTGTAATAAAGGCATGCAGGAATAAAAACATGTTTGACAGGTTTACGCTCAATACTTCTCATATTAATGTCCGGCTCTCCGATCTTTAATAATTTTTCTTTTTCTGGTGCCAATGATCATAATTTAAGTATAATTAGCATTCAACAGAAGCTTAGAAGCTTATGTTTTTTTTCACACATCCACTTCTACCTGGAGAACCCAGAATATGCTGATACAACGCAAAGCACACACACGAAACAGAAATCAATTTGATACACCATATTTTAAGGATCTTAAATGACAAAAGCAAGAATTCCGCACCTCTTTTGGTAATGCATTTATTCATGCATACAACAGTTTTAGAATATGACTTGCAGCTTCTCAAATCTTTATCTTTATCCACAAATATGGGTGGTCTTTAGGAGGAGAAAATAATTATAAAGTATAATTAAATTATCACGTCCACTAATTATATTTTGCAGAAATGTTAATGTTACTCTTATATTTCATAATTGTCATCTATTTCTTCATATATCGGATTGAGGATCAACACCTGGTTCAAATTGTTGATATTTGCTGTTGGTTCTTCTGTTTTATGCGAATGAGATGCAAGAGCATTATGACACGAAGAGCATTTGGGGAATTCCTCCCTAGCAATACGATCACTTTGTCTATTAGGTAATACTGGGAGTTGCAGTGAGTGTGGTACCATGTTTGTAACAGTGGTTGAGGATGCGATATCTGCTACTGGATCCTGATGAATTGGCGTTGATATATAGTACGTGTCGTTATCACATTTTGTAGCTTGATGTTGAGCTCCAGTATGCGAATCATAATTGGCCGTTCTCTTTAAACATTTTGAACACTGTATAGCAATAAGTGGTACCTGACATAAAAATATGAGTGACACTAACACTGGAATAACAATTTCGATAGGAATAGATTCCGGAGACTCAATAAAAACGTTGACATTGTCTTCTTCAAAACCATAAGAGCTACTTTTTAGGGCTTTTGTGCCGTATTCATGTGTCACCATGTGCCTATCAATGTATATCGTGACTGTATCAGACCCCATGGCATCATCCAATATAAATGTACACGTGATATTTTCTCCATGCATTTGATCAGAAACCTTCTGAATAATCAAATTGCTTGATCCATTAGCTTGTATTATTGTTTCGTTAAACATTTCATCGTTTGTTGATCTCCATTCGAAATCCGATGGCCTACTCTGCTTAAGCACATTCTTAACAGTTTTGTAAAGTGTAGCATTGTTAGAGTTCAACTTATTACTTGGACTGCGTTCACCAACACCTTTTAAAGGCTTACACGATAGAGTCACTGGTTGGTTGAGTGTAAAACGTACTGGTCCTTCGACCCTAACCTCCAGCTTTGTTCTGACAACGACAGTAGATGTACAGAACCGTGTCCCTTCTTCAGTATTCATCGTACATATAATATACTGTGTACCAATATGTATTGTGTTGGCAATAAATTGAATAATACTTGATGTTTTGTTTTTATTTGTAGTGTTTGAGATAACGGCATCTGGTAACGAGTCAATTTTCCAGAACAGATTGAGGGAAGGATAGGGGTATGTTTCACAGATTAAACTAACAATGTCACCGAGGTAGAAATTGGATTTGGAAGGGGTACATGTTGGATTAGAGTGTGTCGGCAGCACTACCAATTCTATCGGATTAGACTCCTCAAGTTTTTCTTTACCAAAATATAGGCATTTATAAATACCGTTATCTGATTTACTTAAGTTCTGAAACTTTATTATAAGTCGTTGCTTGTTGTCGCTTACAAATTCCAGTTTAGCTTTGGGTCGAAACGTATCTCCATTCTTCTTCCAAATAACATTATCAGTCAGTTTTGATTGATTTATATTTTTCTGGAGCTGAAAATCACAGGAAATTATAAACGTTTTATCAACAACAGCATAGTATATGCTTTCACTAGGATAACATGTCATAAATTCAGATGCTAAGCTTGACCCTTGAATCCAGAACCAAAACAATATTTTTAACAAGAGTTGCATAATGAAGTAAGGACACATTAAAATGAATAACCGTTTAGTTGACTGCGCTTTTACTTTTTGCACACATTAAGTACTAGGTACGCCACATCAGTTTCAAGAAACAGATACTGCAACAGAATGTCTCGAACGATTGGCTTAGCCAAATTTTATTTAAAAAAATGACCTTTCAATGATTCCAGCTACTTGGTTTTTTTTCCTAATTATTTTCTATTGTTTTCTCGCTTGTAAAAGGCAAATGTTCATTTCCTCTAAAACATTAAACGTGGCCAAACAATAGATGTGAAAATGATGTTATTAATGAAGCCTTATGGTCTCGGTTTTTTCTTGATGAAATAATCCCATTGTTTATGCTGATTAATGACGACGTAATTGGAAAATCAAGTTTAATAATACATACATAAAAACTCAATTACCATTGGCTTCTATTGCCTTTTTGTTACTAAATGTTGTTTTTAGTAGCTGTTGTTACAATTGCTTGTATTGCCAAGTCTCGTTTTCTCAGCAGATACTTATACGATGTCTCCACTGTGATTGTCTATTGTTGCATTTCTGTTATGACATGTTGTGTCAGTAGTTGACACCATGATTTTTTTTTTTTTTTTGGTTTTTATTTTTATTAATATTTAATTGTTTTTTCTTGTGCATATGGATTAAGTTAATGATCTCTAAAATCAGTAAATGATAACAAATAATTGAAGTATTGAGTCTATGGTCTCGGTTACAATTCCATTTATGATGATTATGAGGTTATGGTTGAAAAAATATTTAAGTTGCATTTCTGTTTTGGCCAAGATTCTTCTTGGTTTCCAGCGGATTCATTGTGTCAAATGGTTGTTTTTAGTATTTTGTAGAGTATTTGTGAGTTGGATGGCCGAGCGGTTTTGGCAGGGGAGTATGGCAAGCCGTTTTATCATATACCTCTGAATTAGTGCTAAGAGCAAATGCATTTAACTTAACATTAAATGCATTCTAGTTAACTGCAATTGAATTAGTGTTAAGTGTAATACGTTGCAATTGAAGTTAAGTTAAAATGCACTGAAGTTAACTGCAATTTTACTAAATACAACTAGGCTTATATCTAATGCACCGAATGCATTCGACTTAAGTGCAATTGATTTGAACTTCAATGTAAATGTATTTCCATTATGTCGAATTATTGTTAAGTGCAAATGCATTCAACTTAACATTAATCTATTCGTGTTAATTGCAATTGAATTAGTGTTAAGTGTAATGCATTTAACTTAGCATTATACAGTATTGTATTCAAGTTAACTTCAATTGAAATAGTGTTAAGTGTAATGCATTCAAGTTAACATTAAATGTATTTCGATTAACTGTAATTGAATTAGTATTTAATGGAAATGCATTCAAGTTAATATTAATTGTATTCGTGTTAACTGCAATTGAATTAGTGTTAAGTGTAATGTAACTGTAATTGAATTAGTGTTAAGTTGAAGTGCATTCAACTTAACATTAATTGTATTCGAGTTTAACTGGAATTAAATTAGCGTTAAATGTAATGTGATTGGTCAGTTTCATGAAAAGCTGTATTTTGATACGACACCCCATAACAATCACTCAATGGAATACCAAATTTGCTCAATTAGGACGTGTTAAGTGGAAATGCATTCGACTTAACATTGAATGCATTCGAATTAACTACAATTGAATTAGTGTTACGTAAAAATGCATTCACCTTAACAATAATGCATTGGAGTTAACTGCAATCGAATTAGTGTTAAGTGGAAATGCAATCAACTTAAAATTAATTGTGATCGGGTTAACTGCAATTGAATAAGTGTTAAGTGTAATGCATTCAACTTAACATTAAGTTGTATTCAAATTAACTGCAATTAGATTAGTGTTAAGTGTAATGCATGCAACTTAACATTAATTGCATTCAATTTAACATTAATTGTATTCAAGTTAACTGCAACTGAATTGCAGTTTACTTGAATGCATTTTAAATTAACTTCATTAACATATTACACTTAACACTGATTCAATTACAGTTAACTGGAATGCATTTAATGTTAAGTTGAATTCTATTTACACTTAACACTAATTCAATTTCACTTAACACTAATTAAGAGGTATTTTATGATGAAACGGCTTGTCATAGGGGCGCCGCAACCTACAGCCATCATATCGGCGCTGGTTTGAACGACATGCTAGCCTATGGTTGTGGTTGTGGAACAAGTCTTCTGGATAAGGTCTATAAACCGTAAGCCCAGGGTACTAAATTTGCTCGTGACGCACTTAAAAGAGCCCAGTACATCTCTCGTGACGATTACTAGTCCACACAGCCATGTTGTGGACAGACGAGAGTAACTGGTACCGGTTTACTGGATAGCTCAGACACGAAGAGTGAATTACTGTACGAGGTATTCAACGCCTAGAGCGCTTTGACACTTCTGTATAAAAGCGCTATATAAATTGAACTACATTACATCACATTATTTGTTGGCATGAAGCGCATTTAAAGTCTTATATACAACTTCATATTGATCATAAGAATTTTAAAAACATCATTATCATCAACACCACCATAATCATTATCGTTATTAACGTTATCGTGATCGTTATCTTTATCATCAACATTTTCATCATGATTTCGATCATCGTCATCGTCGTCATCACCATTATCATTATCAATATCATTATTTCATTATCATTTTTATTATCATAATTTTTACTGAGAGCCCTCATTTGATCAACCTTAACGTGCGTTTGTTCCTTTGTCCACACAAGGCACATGCTTCCACAGTGTGCAACCTCATCCACTTTCTACATTATAAATAAGCAATAAGGCAAACAAATTTAAGTAAATTGCCAATCATGATTGATCAGTCGAATATTTTCAAACATTGCGAACATGGTCCCGAAGAGACCCTACTGAAAATGCTATATTAGAATATCCTGCCAACGTATGACCTAATAAAAATGACTCAACTTAAGCATATATACAGTGTCTAAAATCTGTATTAACTATACAAAGTCGTAAAACAGCTTCATCATTTCCGGTACTTGAACCTAATTGATGAGATTCATGCTGGAGGTATAAATTTGATATTGCCAGTGCGACATAGTGTTATAAAATACAGTAATGTTTTAATGATCTAAAATAGTATCGTAAAATTGTAAGGAATATTAGCAAAGTAATTAAAATTCTTAACATAAATAATGTATTTACATAACTTAACAAATATTGATGTGAAAAATAAGTCGCTTCAAACGAATTTGAATTCCAACAAAGCCCCAGTACGCCAGTTGGTTAAGGTGTCTGCATACAGCAGAAACTCCCGGGTATAAAATCGTAGTTGGAGTACGTTTTGTAAGCATCCTTCCTCTTTAATGTTAATAAACTATATATAATTATGGTATTACTAGAAGACGGTTTAGACCTCCATAACGAGTAACGAGTCACTTTTTTTTCAGAACAGTGATTCTAAAAGTATCTAAAATAATATCGTAAAATTGTAAGAAATATTAGGAAATCACTATTTAAAAAAAATCTTATTTAACATAAACATGGTGTCTACATAAGTTAACGAATATTGATATGAAAATATTCTGCTTCTAAATGAATTTCAATTCTAACGAAGACCCAGCACGACAGTTGGATTAGGCGTCTTCATAGACAGCATGGAGTCCCGGGTTTAAATCGTAGTTGGATCACCTTTTTTAAACATCCCTCCTCTTTAATGTTAACAAATTATATATAATTATAGTATTACTGGGAGACGGTTTAGACTTCATCCTCAACGAGTAACGAGTCACTTTGTCAGAACAGGCTAAGGGGAAAAACACATTAATGTTTCACATGTTAATGTAACAGTGTCACCGAAGTAGAACTACGATGAGGTTGTACGTACATGTTGGATTAGTTTGTCTTGGAGCCTGGAGGTAGGGCCTACTACCAGTTCTATAAGTCAGATTTCTCAAGTGTCTGTTAATATCGGAATATTTAACATTTATAAATACGGCTATCTGATTTACTTAACTAAGTTTGAAAAAAAAGTAATTTAGGCCGTTACCAGTTGCTGTTTCGTTCTTTTTAGCTGCTGTTATCGTTACTAGTCTTATTGTTATCCTTACTGTTGTTTATATCTCTATTGATATGGGGGGTACTTATTATTGTTTTCCTGTAGTTAATCCTAATACATTTCTCGATTTCGAAAAGGATATCTTGGCCGACAGTATCGAAGGCATTTTATGGATTAATCAAGATTATACCAGTGAAAAGGCCATCAGTGACGTTAGATTTAAGGTTGTCAATGAGATTGATCGTCTTTGTGTGGGCCTGCCTAAAACCAAGCTGAAGTTTGTATAATTATTGTTATCAAAAAGGTAGTTTACAAGCTAGGTGGCGATAGCCCGTTTAAGAATTTTGGAGATAGAGGAGGTACTAAATTGTCGAAAGTTTTCCTGATCAGGACGGTTCCCTTTTCTAAAAGTGGGAAGCCTTTGCAAGTTTCATGTCAGCACAGTATTGGCGCCACAGAAACTTAATCATATGAGTAGAACCAATCAGTACATGTACATCCTTAAGATGTGTTACCTGTATATTGTCAAGCTCTTATAATAAATAAGTCGGTTAACTACTGCGTGTCCTAAACTGAGGTGGTGACCTTTCCTTTCATTGGATCTTATTCTACCCTCTACTGTTATACTCACACTCCTGGAGTCCTTACGAAGTTGACTTTAACAACCAGATCCAGTACCAATTGTGGTTTTAGTCTATGTAGCTGCTGCTTTTATTGTTATTGCCATACTTTACTGTGGTTGTTATTATTGTTTTTCTATTGTTGTAATATTATTTATTATTATCATACAGTGTTATTATTATTATAATTATTATTATTATTATTATTATTATCGTTTTTATTCTCGTCATCATCATTTACTTTAAGAATATCATTATCATTTAATGTGTGCATTGTCAACAATTTATACATGGTTTTTCGCAAACTGATGAAAAACAACTGCCTTATTTTGGGTGGAATTGCTACAAGGACTTATAAATGTTACAAAGATTGGAAGTTTGCTGGTCTGGGCTTTGTACCGTGAATCAGCATTATGTTGTGGTATTTCTATGCTAATTACGAGTTTAAGAAAGTTATGCACATGCTCAGTAATGTCTCATGTGTTGAAATATGTGGAAGTTGCTGCATGTTTAAGTTGTACTTAAAATCAACAAATTATTTGGGTTTGCCAGCAATACATTTGTATTTTATATAGGTAATTAGTAAGTATATGAATAAACTTAAAGCACTAGTTATTTCATAACTTCTGTCCTTCCTAGCTATATTTACAGGCGTGCACAACATTATATAAGCCATGTTTGTTACTGTTATTATTTTTTCCAAGCTAAACTAACCACATTGAAATGCTTTACTATTTTATTGTTATTCGTTATGTATTATTTACTGAACATTTCAAAGTGTAAAATATTTTTATACAATACAGTAATAATGAAAAGTTAGTTAATATAAACAAATGTCAAGTACGAAAGTACAACAAATACACTGTAAAATTGGCGTTAATATTATTCCTCCGTGTAAAAACAAAGCTTCACACAATATTGGGCCGCTTTGTTGGCACGATTTAAAGCTATTGTCGGAGATTTTTTTTACAGTATACTGTAATACTAATATTACATTATAATAGTAGTCCGAAAAGTGTCCAAATTTTTTAATTCCTTATCTTGATTTGCATAAACAAAATCAACAATCATATTCTAGTGTGTTATTATTTGAAGCTAAACAGTTAGATCAATGGACAATAGGTCTCACCGCCTCCTGGATATTGTGGAACAAGCACGTATTGCAGACCTTGTCCTGATTGGTCAGTTGTTTGATTGACACTCCGTAAAGGTCCGTTATATAGTGGGTGGGAATGTGGTCAGGAAGGTGCTATTTATGTAGTCAAACATCATTCATTGCACTTTAGGTATAGAAACTTTAAAATGCATTATTTTAACATAGGCCCTACTGATTTAATACACTTTTCAAAATGAATTCTATTTTTATATTTTAATAGGCTACTGTAACTTTCAACATGAGGCTAAAATTAATGGAATTGTATCAGCTTTCAACTGACATTATAACGAGAAAATGGAAATTATATACTCGACATTAAAATAATACCATTTCTGAGTCGTTGTACAAACCATTATATTTGCGACATATTAAAATTCCTTAATTCGATTCTTGTAAAGAGCAATTAAAAGTATATTTTTAAATATTTTTTCTTTATCTCTTGAGTAACTGCACCGTGAAACCTCAAATAGAAGAGTCGTGAAAACCATCTCGCAATGAAGGCATCCCCCTCCCCCATCCCTCTTGCAAAACAATCTCAAAAAGATTTCCATGATCTTGTTTCAAAATTGTATGGGCTTCTTTCGACATAGTACATTATGTATACCGAAGAAACGAAACTAAACAATGAAGTCCAAAAATTCTGAAAACTGATCTATTAAAATAATTGTTTGTACTAATCATTTATGGATAAAAGGCAACGGTAAATGTAGGAGAATACTTTATAACCCACAGTGTCTTTGTGCTGAATTGTGTATGGGCGTGGTCCATGGCTACCTAGCGCCCAGTAAAAGGCGCTTATAGTAGCTACATGAGCATCATTCCACAACGACAGGGGCCGAAATGAGCCATAGCATCGGGATAAACACCTACTCCAACGAAAGATGCATTGGTTCTTTAAAGTGCACACGAGCCAGATGTGTACACTGGACCTCCATTTTAAGTACTTATCCGAAAAGACTTGGTTTTACCAACCAAACCCTGAGAGATGTTATGGTATATTTAGTGGCACCGCCTTACCACTTCGCCAATATTAATCATAAAGCAACATGTTATACGGTAGGTACTGAATTAAATAGGCCTACTTATATCTATTCGAGGTTTTACAGTATATCATTAATGACAACCGCGGATGCAACAATCCCAACAACCGATGCTAAGTTAATATTTTCGACATTAAAACAAATTTTTTTAACGATTTAGTGATGGTTTTCGCTTGAGAAATGTCCGAAATCGTAAATTTTGAAGGCTGGTTTCTTAAATACCGTTATTTAAATAGATGTTCGTAACTTCATAACGAAATGTCGGATTAAAAAAAAAATTGCCATTTTATTACATTCGTTGGACTGAACCTTGTATTATTAGGCTTTTTTTTTTTTTTTTTTTTTCGAGAAGTACAGGGTTTGACTTGTCGTTGCTACATTTGTTGATAAAGTTCGGGGTTTGAGCAACCCTTCTCCTTACGCTGAGATTTAGGTACTACCTTGGCATACAGAAGGTTTGATTCCTTTGAAGAATCAGTCTGGTTTTGTGTCTGCTGCTTTTTATTCCCTAGCTCTTTACGGCTTAGTTTTGGAATTGGCAAAGCATACGAGTGTTCAAAATACGCTGGAGCGTCGGAATCAGCTGTATCCTTGACATTACATCGCTCTACTGTGAACGTATCTCCATTATTGAGGTCCAGAGTTTTGCGTTTCTCGCCATAACTAGTACTAAATACAACCGAATTCACTTTGAAGCATTTCCGTCCTTTCACACTAACCTCATTATATTGCTCAGTTTCTGTTTTTTCGTCATCACTTGCTTGCTTGGTTGTTTTCTTAGATTCAGGTTTGTCGTCTGGGATGTAACTGTAAACTGTATATTCTCTGCTCAGGGTATTTTCCCTATTTGTGACTGCTTCTACAGAAACACCGGGATAATCCTCTGTCATATTTTCTATCTGGCACGATGTTGCAACATGGCTTTTCAATGATTTCTCGTTTATTTCATCGTATAGTGGATCAGTGAACATCTCGCTCACTTCTTCAACTATCGGTGCCGCACTTTCACCAGTAGTTAGATAAGATGCCAACACCTCGTTTTCAATGGAACTAGGAGGAGATGGCAAAGCATCAGCGAACCTTGGTCTTGATGAGCGTGTAAGAGTTTGCCTTTCGGCTACGCGATTATCAGTTTGTCTGTTAGATGTTATAGACAGTTCTGATGGATATGCTCCTAGGTTGGTCATCGACGCCGTGGGCGCGAGAATAGCAAGAGGAATTGCATGGGTGCTCCCATCATTACCATAGTTGATAATGGCCTGCACGGTCCCAACCTGTAGATTTTGATTTGCTGGAGTCTTCAAAATATATCTCAAGCACTGTATGATAGTAAGCAAAACAATGCACAGAAATACAACTGATATAATTATTGATATAAATATTTCGACTGGCGTATCTATGAAATTTAATTGATTCTCAGTAGAACTCTTTTCAGCGCTGCTCTGCAGAACTCTTGTGCTGTATTCATGTGTCACCATGTCACTATCAATGTATATCGTGATTGTATCAGACCCCATGGCATCATCTAATATAATTGTACAGGTGATATTTTCTCCGTGCATTTCATCAGAAACCTTCTGAATAGTCAAATTGCTTGATCCATTAGCTTGTTCTATTGTTTCATTAAACAGTTCTTCGTTTGTTGATCTCCATTCGAAATCCGATGGCTTTCGATCCTTAGGCATAGACTTAACAGTTTTGTAAAGTGTACCATTATCAGAGTTCAACTCATCACGTGGACTGCGTTCACCAACGCTTCTTAAAGGCCTACACAACAGATACGCTGGTTGGTTGAGTGTAAAGCGAACTGGTCCTTCGACCTTAATCTCCAGCTTTCTTCTGATAACGACAGTAGATAATATACAGAACCGTATCCCTTCTTCAGTGTTCATCGTACATATATACTTTGCACCAATATGTAATGTTTTGGCAATAAATTTAATAGTACTTGATGTTTTGTTCTTATTTGTAGTGTTGTAGATAACGGCATCTGGTAACGAGTCAATTTTCCAGAACAGATTGAGGGAAGGATAGGGATAGGTTTCACAGATTAAACTAACAATGTCACCGAGGTAGAAATTCGATTTGAAAGGGGTACATGTTGGATTAGAGTGTCTTGGCAGCACTACCAATTCTATCGATTTAGACTCCACAATTTTTCCGTTACCGGAATATAAACATTTATAAATACCGCTATCTGATTTACTTAAGTTCTGAAAATCTATTGTAAGTCGTTGCGTGTTGTCGCCTAAAGATTCCAGTTCAATTTTGGTTTGGAGAGTAACTCCATTCTTCTTCCAAAGGACCTCATCATCCAGGATTGGTTGTTTCAAATTGTTTTGTAGCTGAAAATCACAGTAAATTGTAAACGATTCATTAACAACAGCATAGGATATGCTTTTACTAGGATAACAGGTCATAAATTCAGATGCTAAGCTTAACCCTTGAATCCAGAACAAAAACATTTGTAACAAGAGGTGCATAATGAAGTAAAGACACAATAAAATGAATAACCGTTTAGTTGCCTAAAGACATTCGCTTCTATTTTTTCACACACTAAATACCTGGTACGCCACAGCAGTTTCAAGAATCAGATACTGCAACAGAATGCGTCGAACAATTGGCTTAGCCGAATTTTATTTAAAAATGACCTATTGACGACTACAAATAATTGTATTTTTTGTTTTTATTATTTTCTATAAATTAATAAAAACTCCATTACCATTGTCTTCTATTGCCTTTATGTTATGAAATGCTGGTTCTAGTAGCAAAATCTCGTTTTCCCACCATACTTATACACCCATACCATTTATATTTAATTATTTTTTTTCGTGCAAATGGATTAAAATAATGAATAAATGATACCAAATAGTTGAAGTAATGAGTCTTTGTTCTCGGTTACAATTCCATTGTATTTTAAATCAGTAATTTTTATGATGATGAGGATATGGTTGAAAAAAAAAATTCAGGATTGGAAGTTGACTGGTCTGGGACTTGTGAATCAGCATTATGTGTTATGCTGATTCTGATGATGACTTAATTAATGTCGAAATATTGAATCCCGACACGATGGCGTGCATTTCGATACTTGGAGTATGTATTATACTATCTTATCTGAGATTAATCAATGGACCTTTCGGTTATTGTTATGCTTATTACGAGTTTAGAAAGCTATGCACATGCTCAGAAGTGTATCATGTGTTGAAATCTGAGGAGGGTGTTGAAATCTGAGGAGGTTGTTGCACCCCATTATTCTACTGTCATCATATTCATATATGTAGGACTGGTGACTGTCCTTGTAAAATACAATATGGGAGGGTTATATAATCCTAATCTGGCTTATGCCGTTCTGTATATTGTATATACAACCAGATTACAACAGTTTAATTACTATACTGGAACAGCCTTAAACGCCGGGAACCAGCGTAGATTTTTAAACCAATTTCTAAATACGCCATTTTGGAATTCATCCGAATTATGACTGTAAACACACGCATTTACAG
>NW_022741689.1:0-2028 GCF_011630105.1 Anneissia japonica | reverse complement strand
TTCTTTCATTCATTCATTCATTCATTCATTTATTCATTCATTTCGTTTATTCATTTGATTTTATTCATTTATTCATTTTCAATCATTCATTTTTATTCATTTATTTATTCATATTATTAATTATGATCATAAAACAAATGTGTATTTTTTGATTGGAACTAAAAATAATATTTTTTTTTTAAAAGGGCCCAGCTGGCCTGGTCCCCACCTAAAGTTTTCAAAAAAAAAATGAAGAAAAAAGGGAAATTATACAAGCATAAAAGGATACAATAATAATAATAATAATAATAATAATTGATAATAATAGTAATATTCCATCCATTCTTTCATCCATTTACTCACTCATTCTCTCACTCATTAACTCTCACTAATTTTTTCACTCATTTCTTCTTTCTTTAATTCAATCATTTATTCACCCACTCAATCACATATTCATTCATCTATTAATTTATTCATGCATTCTTTCATTCATTCATTTATTCATTCGATTTTATTTATTCATTCATTTTTAATCATTCCTTTTTATTCATTCATTTATATATTCATATTTTCATTCATTCATTTTTATTTATTTTGTAGATAGATTACTCTATGCATTAATTATGGTTGTAAAACACATGTGTGTTTTTTGATTAAAACTAAACATTTTTAATTTTTTTGAACAGTGGTGGATTTAAGGGCGAGCCCAGCTGGCCTGGTCTCCACCTACAGTTTTCAAAGTAACAAAAAATTGGGAAAAAAGAAAATTATACAAGGATACAAGGATACAATATTGATAATAATAATAATTATATTAGTAATAATAAAACTATTAATAATAAAACTATTAATAATAAAACTATTAATAATAATAATATTAATAATAATAATAATAATTTTATTTATTCTTTTTATTTATTCATTTGTTCTTTATACTGGGTTTCCTCTTCAGTAACACATTACTCTTCTTCCAGAGGGCCCAGTTCACATAAAACAGTCCACGACAGGGGCCGGGTGAACCAGTACACCGGGGTAACCCCCTGCTCATCTCGAAGGATGTACTGGGTACTTTAAAGTGCACATGAGCATTTGTGTACTTATCCGAGAAGACTTGTTCCACCACTAGAACCATAGGAGCGAGCCGGCCGCGAACCTATAATAATAATAATAATAATAATAATAATAAAATATATTTAAATATATTTTGAAAGTGCCATTTCCAATCATCTAGAGGTGCAATAATCATAAATTTTCTTGCCTCAGCCAAAACTGTGGTCGGGCTGATGTGTACAGACCCACAACCTGTGGATTGGTCCCTCCCTGGGTCCCCTCTATTTCAAATTTCTGGATCCGCTACTGAGCGGGTATGTAAGTTGTGCCTAGGCATGGCACTGCTAAGGTAGCATCTGATTTAACAAGGATTATTGATACTATATATTAATTAAAAAAAAGAAATCACCTCCCAACATAAGTATTTAATTTTAAAGAGGTGATGCTGAACAAATATTTTTTTTATTTGGCCTAATTTAATTTAAGGTTTTTTCTCCAATATTTCAATATAGATAGTTATATATTATTATGCAGTCACCTTGGCCTTATGATGTTTTTGCGCACCTAGGCCTACATCCCTACCAGCAATTTTCTACACAGATATGAGTTAGATTACTTCTTAGTGTTATCTTGCTAATTAAATTCTGATCATGCCAATTTCATCCTCAATGTCCAGTATTCATACAGCAGTTTGTTTCAAAGTAATTCACATTTTGTCAATTCATTTGAATTCAAGTTCAATTAAAAATACTTTATTATCCAAGGGGATATTCATTTGGCCATGGTAAAATATATATCAAACAATGTACAATGAATAAAATACATATACAATAGTTTAAAAAGAAAGTTTATACATGAAAAATCATTTTTAAATCAGGGATTTAAACAATAAGTGTTAGGTTTGTTTTCTTTTATTAAATTATTTAAAAAAAATGTAACACAACAATTTATGAAACAATTTAAAATAGAAGAATATTAAAAAATCCTCAAACTCTCCGG
>NW_022741688.1:0-504 GCF_011630105.1 Anneissia japonica | reverse complement strand
CACACAGTAAGTAATATATAGATAAATAAGTAGCAGTACATTAACAAAAGTATAACATGATCATCCAATCAAAAAACAGGTAATAAGCAGTCAACCAAGTTCATGCATCGTAGTAAACAAAGAACATAAATAAAACAATAGAACAATGGGGCAGGCACCTAAATAAAGTCAAAATGGACACACATAGAGAGCGTAAACCAAGTATTACATGGCATAAGAAGTACTGAACAATGTAGTATAAAATCATATGAATAAAACATCTGTATCATGGAGTGTATTTAAATTGGCATTAAATCATTTAAACTACTGTACTACTACTACTGTAAACCACTAAACTACTGTATAAACCAAGCATGTTTAATCTATTTTGTTTCTTTGAAATTTATGTACTTTAGACTAATTTGTAGGGTATCTGGCAAAAAATGAAGATAAATTCACTCACATTTTTTTTATTTGTAAAAAAAAAGTTTTTTTTAGGTTTTTTTTTTTTTTTTCTGCCCCTAT
>NW_022741687.1:0-718 GCF_011630105.1 Anneissia japonica | reverse complement strand
CCTTTCCTGTACTGGCATGTGCATTTATAATCCCCCTTTTCATTGAGGTTATAAAGCACAGTTGTGAGGCGAGGAAGGGGACATGGATGTATTATTGCCGCTGCGGGTCCACAGGAGCCCAGCCAAATTTCTAATTCCAAATTTGAAATAAACAAAATTTGTCATGACATCATGACCATATATGGGCATACAACAGTTTTTTGTCAAAGAATATTTAATAACCTGGACAAAGCTTTATACTATTATGCTGCAAGCAGTAAAACTTTGTTTCCATGCAATCGCTACACACTATTGCCGAAAGCTTTCGGTGATGCTGATTGTTCGGTCGAATCAGGGGGCCTTCCCGATTGCATCCGGGACAGTTACGCAGTACGATTGCTATGAAAACACTGTAGCGAAAGTGTATCGATTTTAACGAAACCAGGTTTAAGTGAATTGAAATACCTGACCGTAATAGTAGTAAAGTTTATAAAAAATGAATTAAATAAAATTTGTAATGTCCGAAGTTGTAGCGGCAAAAAAAAATCCATCCATATAAATGACATTTAAGGCTTATTTTTATACAGATTTAAAATGATATTTAAACTATATTTGAAATTTGAATGTAAGTGTAATTGTGTATAAATGTAAAGATTATATAGTACTGTAATTTAATTTTGTTTCTCAATCTATCAGCAGTGAATTCAGAGCCTTTAATTGCTTTATCTTTATCCCACCC
>NW_022741686.1:0-1289 GCF_011630105.1 Anneissia japonica | reverse complement strand
ATTATTTTATTAAATAAATAATACCGTACATTTGTGTTTCCCCACCCGCCCCCGACAATTGTTGATTGTTTTTTCTTTCTACTATGATTCAACCAAACAAGGTTCAGCCACACACGTCATAGCAGGGCCGTAGTCACGAGAAGTGAAATGGTCAGGTTGCGAGCGAAGCGCGAGCACTGATGATTGGGGCTAGGGGCCCGCCAAGGGTCCCATGTCGGGGTTCAGGGTTCCGGGGCCATTAAACTGTAATATTATTGTAAACTATTAAACTGTAATATTATTGCATTAAGCCATTAAACTGTATTATTAACTAAGACCAATCAACACATAACACAAAACATGTACATATCAAAATGAATTCGATCCAACTCGGCCACAAGTCAATTCGGCCACAAGTTAACTCGGCCACAAGTCAACTCGGCCACAAAAAGTTTGGCTACAGTCAACTCGGCCACAACTCTGTTGTTAGTTATCAAAACTCCATGAAATTTGATACACTTTTATAATATATTATGGCCTTTCGAATTTTGGTAACACTTTCCACATTATTATCATATTTTGTCATTCCAAGTTGAATTTTTACCAAATTTTGTAGTATGGTTATGGTAAAGTTTAACCGTGTCGCCAAATGCACGTAATTTACGTTACATAGGCCTAATCATATTTGCCAGGAAGAACATATTGCAGCAAAACTTTAATGAAATAGCTAAGATGTTATGAATACTGTATTGTTTATTCGGAAAAGTAGAATAGTCTTCAATGCAAAATATGGTCCTAAACTTGAAATTTTGATTGTCGCTTTTAAGCAGTGTAACATACGTTACCTGATTTCTTCATACACCAGTACAAGAATTTGAACCAAACTAAACGTGAGAAGTATTGGTAGTTAAGAAATAATCATGGATACAGCGTCAGTAAATCATTATTTGTGTTAAGTGATCATGTTTAATTAGAAAGTTAATGTACGTTAACCTACCTTACATTATAGAATATTAATCCATATTAATGAAATATAGAGGGTATTGACCAATTGACACCCAGAACCTCGTGTTTACCAACTTTGTGTTTCCCTCGAATGTTGGTCCTACGTCCATCATTAAAGTGAAGCAATTTGGTAAGTATTTATTACAGGTTGTGTCTCGACTATATTTAGTTAACAAAATAGTTGATATTTGTAATTAAATTTTAAATTGAAAATTTCAGGCAATAGCTTAGGCCTAGTTGAAAGGAATACTACGTTGTGAAAAGTAACATATGTTAAACACAGGGTAACGTATGTTATTGTTGAT
>NW_022741685.1:0-777 GCF_011630105.1 Anneissia japonica | reverse complement strand
GAGTAATTTTGAGCATTTTAAAAGGAATTTTAAAGGAAAAGAGTAATTTTGAGCATTTTAAGGACCTACGAATGTGTACACATACGTCTTAACGTCCGTGCACACGGTAGTATTAATACAGTGTCAGAAACCCAACTATGTAACCGTAACGTAATTTCCAGCTTCAGTACGTGCTGTGGACGTGGAAATGAGCGTACGGCGCGTAAAGTTTGAAAAGTTTTGGAATATTCAAAATTACCTGAAACGTGCTTTAAATTATCTGAAAAGTGATATTAACAATTTTAAAATTTTAACGCACAAGTACGAATAGCTTATACGACGCGTGTTATACACATCTAGATGTGTATCGGTAATGGCACATGAATTGAAACCTTGCCAAGTTTAATTTAAAATTTCCTGTTGGTTGGTAATGCCACACGAATTTTGCCTTTACAGTAAACGAACTATCGGTCTGATAGTGTCGAACTACCGTCTGCCGCCCTATATTTTCAATGTGTTTACATCTTTCAAGAAAGAAAGATGAGAAGGCTCCAAAAAAGCCATCTTTTTGACTATGATGACGTCACCAAAATAAAAAATAAATGGACACGTCCGAAAGAGAATTGATTTAGCTATAACATACTCACAGGTGGGAGACAATCAATCAAGATAAGCGAGTACGTTCAAACGAGTATAAAAAGTAATAACGTTATAAATAAAATTAAAATTTTTCGTAATTCAAATGGCAATATGATGACGTCAAAATGTCCGATCAGCCATTATGATCTATAAAATCAT
>NW_022741684.1:0-678 GCF_011630105.1 Anneissia japonica | reverse complement strand
CACAGCCAACTGTCGGGGATATAGTACCTTCATATGACTACTCATACGTATACAACAGAAAAAAAGTCGCATGGACTAATATAAGTGAAAAATGGAGATCTAAATGAAGAAACGATGTATTTCAGCAAGTATTAAAACATTTTAGTTTTATTTTAGGCCTTCTTCAAAATACCTATGCCTACTGCAGATATTTTTTTGCCGTAAAACCAAAATAGTTTCATCCATGCCGACATTCCGGTCGGTTAGCGTGAGCCCTGACTGAACTCTGCAGAAACTTCACATCGATCTTCGCATCGCGATGTAAAACAAAATGTCGGAAAACTTTTCTTTGACGCATGCGCATTTACATAAATGTCTACACACACACACATACACACTACACACAATAAAAAACATAGGAAATAGCAAGAGTGATTACAATAGTTCCTATTGCATTACATGCATAGGAACTAAAATGGAGAGTCCATCTTCCCAAAATGCTCCATCAGCACATAGTTTAGTGTGCGCGATGGACAGTATGGCTATGGAATTTACTAACCACACAATCCACATTTAGGTGATTAAGTCGCAAAACTTTATTTGCATTTGGTGGATTAAGTCGCAAAACTTTAAATAGCTTCGTTTGGTGGCACCATTTACTCTAGGTAGACGGCGACCGGTTTCGTTACCGGTTGGTAC
>NW_022741683.1:0-984 GCF_011630105.1 Anneissia japonica | reverse complement strand
CAAATGTAGGTAGCAAAGTATCTAAGTAATATGAGAAATGAAAAAACTTACAAATCTATAATTATTACATAATTTTTTTTTTATAAAATTAAAAATACTTTTGATTATCTATTTCAACTTATTTAATAGTGCTATCCATATAGAATAAACAAAGTTATTACATTTACTTTTTATAGTTAATACATTTTTATCATTCTTATTATTATTATCATTCTTCTTATTATTATTATTATTATCATTAAATTATTATCCATGCAAAATAAAACAATGTTATTACATTTGCTCTTTATAGTTATTACATTTTTATTATTCTTATTATTGTTATTATTATTAAAATTATCCATACAAAATAAACAAGGTTATTACATTTGCTCTCTATAGTTATCAAATTGTTATTATTGTTATTATTATCATTAAATTATGATATAACTATTGAAGACATAGATTGTAATAATTATACAAACATCAATCAATCAATCGGCTGGTAAAGCAACTGCAGCGGCTAAGTGTTTAATATTATTAACAGGCTAGTTAATGAGCCTTAAGTCTGGGGCTCCAGACTTTTGTCCTTGTGATTTTGTTGCTTTTGGGGCCCCAAGACACTTGTCTGAATAAATAAATGAAATGAAATGAAAAATATCCAAGATTTGAGCATTAAAATTCAGCTTTAGTCCATTACAAAATCACAAAAAAAAAACACTACCTTCACCCGACAAATTAACTTTAAAACCACTGTATGATAAATTTAAACAAATCTGTACTGGAAACATCAAAATTAGTCGGATTTCGCTGCCCAACGTGAGCACTTATAATCCGCTTGTCGTTATTGGAGTTCAAATTTGAAACAAAAAGATCAATATGAATTACATGCATCAAAATGTCAAATGAGGTTTTTATTTATTTATTTATTTTTTTTTTTATATAGAAAAAGCAACAAATCTTATCCTTATTTGCAGTAGGTGTGACCACGGAGGAATAAAGTGA
>NW_022741682.1:0-534 GCF_011630105.1 Anneissia japonica | reverse complement strand
AATAAAATCTTGTAAGTAATTCTCTGTGTTACAGGAAGCCAATGAAGGTGCCTTAACACAGGAGTTATATGATCCCTAATTGGGCTTAAAGTGACCAAACGGGCAGCTGTATTCTGAAATGTGGTGCCTTTGGAAAAACCTAAACTAAAAAACTATTTTAGCCATTCTACTGTTGATAAAATAATATATAGTAAAAATAATAATACATTAAAAAAAAAAAACTAATAACTTAATGAATAAACTTAACCGGTTTCTACCCGATCGGGGGAGGTGCTAGAGAATGTCAATATAGACTTTGGTTTTATGGCGCCGCATCTGTGTTACATTCTGTGTAGGTCATGAATAAATCGCTTTACAGTACTGTATATAATATACATAATAATATTAAACTTCTAAACAACACACAAATAACTCTGTAGATTTACAATAATTATTTGCTACCCAGCAAGTTTTCCTGGCTTATTGGAAACACATTGAGGGCGTATACGTTGTTTAATGAAAAGTCTGGCCATATTGACCTGCAATGCAGTGGGC
>NW_022741681.1:0-557 GCF_011630105.1 Anneissia japonica | reverse complement strand
GGACTAAGTGTAGCTAATTATTATTCTGAATATATAATTGAATACCGTGATTTGTTTAACCAAAGATAAGTAAAGCAATAGTAAGTCTATAATATGGACAAGTGTAGCTAATTGTTATGTAGAATATATAATCAGGTACATTGATTTGTTTGACAAAAGGGGGTGAAGCTATAGTCAAATGCAAGGTAACAAGTGCTGCTTACTTTCATAGTGCTAAATTAGGTTTTATATCTAAATTTTAAGGCACAAGGGTAGCTGTCTCTTATACACATCTAGATGTGTATAAGAGACAGGGATTCTTTGATTTTCAATTTGATTTCATTGTTATCAATATCCAGTATAGAGAAACATTTCTTGTCAGACAACCTTTTACATTTACTGTTTGCGTTGAGGTGTTTAAGTACGTGTGAATTTTTATCCTTTCCAAGATGTTCACCAATCCTCGTAATTTCTGTTTTGTTTTTTGTTAACTGATGATGGGTTGAAGGTAGCCCGAAACATGTCTGCCATTAAATCTTTTGTGTTATTTTTAAAATGCGTTGTATTTTTTGTCAACT
>NW_022741680.1:0-1168 GCF_011630105.1 Anneissia japonica | reverse complement strand
TAAAAAGTATTTATTAAAGTTTTCATAGGTTTGTTTTAACGCCAGTTTGTGTTACCTAACTATGTGACTTAATTCATTCTAATTAAAGAGAGAGAAACGGGTTGACCAATAACAGGACCTTAAAATGTTTGCTATAGATCGACTACAATGTACGTTATATGTAATACATTTAAATCAATTTAGATCAATCTTAATGATGTGATTTTAAGTAGCAGAAGCGGATTTAGGGTTGGGGAGGGGGTGGGGAGTGGTGAATAAAAAAGAAAAAAAGAAAAATTGATCGCCCAAACGCATAAAGTTATTTTCAGGCGTCAGCAACTAAAGAACATAGGCAACTAAAAAACATAGGGCCTAGGCTATTTAATATTATGATGTACCTGGGGCATGTATTTTATGGTGATAGATTAATTAAAAGAAGTTTAACATTGTTCTGTGTATATTATTTGAATTTCTTCAATTTCAAACCAACCGTCCCTGAATTTCCTGTAATTTTTGCAGTATTTCAAATGAATATGTAACCACATAACTGTCCTCTAATCGGATTAAAATCTGGCCGAATTTTGGCCGATATTGAAAAAAAGTTTGGCCGTGAGATGGCGTGTGTTTGGCCGTGAAGCCTGTCGACTATCTGGCAACCCTGTTCTTGACAGCAATTTGACCTCTGAAAGGTCATTGTTTGTCAAAAAACAAGGGCCTAAGACGACTGAAAAGCGGAGTTTCCTTCTTTCGTTCTGCCGGGTAAAATCAATTACTTTAGGCGACGTTTGTAGACTAACCTACTCGTACCAACGTCCGTATGTTCTTTAGTTGCTGGCATGTAGGCCAATTCAGGGGCGAATCCACAGATGTCCGAAGGGGGAGGGGCCGGGACCGAAAAAGATAACACCATCTTCGAGAAATTTTTGTTTTCTAGACGCCCGAAAAAAACTTCTGATGCGTTTGGGCGATCAATTTTTCTTTATTTACTTTTTCTTTTTTTTTTCTCTCTGCTTTTTAAAGTCACATTATTAAGATTGATCTAAATTTGATTTAAATGTATTAAATATTAAGGTACATTGTAGTCGATCTATAGCATAGTTACCAACTGTCTCGCATTTCAAAGGGATTTTGGATGAAACACACATTTTGCAGAAACACATGCGTGATCCATAATTTTTCACGCATTTAG
>NW_022741679.1:0-1453 GCF_011630105.1 Anneissia japonica | reverse complement strand
ATATATAAATTATAAAACTAATCAAACCCACAAAAAAAACATACTTTTCGACACTTACAACTTTTTGTAATCCTCACTTCGAAATTGGCGCGATGTGCAAATTTTACATGGTACATTTTCAATAAGTTCACCTTCTTAGACAAATTTAGTTTTGATAACATCCTATATAAAAAAAATGTGTACCTTGGGTCGATTGGCAACATTATGAAAGTAGGACATTGGCGCTCGTTTGCTATGATAGGCTCCACTTCTACACGAACAAGATCAATTCGGACGGCCAAATCCGGCACAGGTTTGACAAGGTGAACAGATGATCAGTGAATTTACCATGACTCTTAGCCTAGATCGGGTGGTTTGAAGCATGGATAAAATTCCCATATAAATACACATCATATGCCAGGTTATAGGAAACCCTGGTTATTCTTTCTGGGTTTTCCGCTTTATTTCTGATTGTCTGTGCTTTTTTTTTTTTGCAGGCGGTTGAAGCACAGATGAAGGTTACGTGTCGTTGTCATGGTGTATCAGGATCATGTGCAATGCGAACTTGTTGGAATAGTATGCCAGATTTTGAAAAAGTTGGAAAATATTTGAAGAAGCTTCACAAACACGCCGTAGAGATTTTACCACGCGGCAAGAAACGAATGCGGCGGAAAGACCCAGAGAAACGCAAAGTACCGATCAAGCCTGACGAAATGGTTCATATTGATGAATCACCAAACTATTGCTCAAGCGACCCTCAAAAAGGAATAAAAGGCACCACTGGGCGGGAATGCAACAAGACGTCTAATGGAGCAGACGGCTGTGATCTCTTGTGCTGTGGGAGGGGTTATAACACACAAGAAGTTCGGATTGTCGAGAGATGCGAATGTGTTTTTATTTGGTGTTGTGAAGTTAAATGCAAATCCTGTGAGACTGTCAAAGACGTTCACACTTGTAAATAATTGTATAAAAGTTGTAAATTTGATGACTCCTCGCAACAGTAAAAACAGGGAATATGTATTTGTATATGATTATAATAATTATTTGTAGTTTATTTAATGAGAAGGTAAGCGGGAAATGTAACATATCTATCAATGGATTTAGTTTAAAAATCGTGGAAGGGGGTTCAGAATATATGCCTACAGTGAGTTGACGTCATAATTACGGTACTGTTACAATACCGTGACTTCTAACGGGCATCAATGAGTACGTACTCATAGATGGTATTTGACTATGTACTGGATTACAACCACACAGATTTATTGCACAGGTACAAAATGTGTTCAGTTCAGAAATGGGCTGATTATTCTGCATTATATTGTACATATTGTACAATGCGTATAATATAGAGCATTATACGTACAATACAATCTAAATTATATAAATATAGGCCTATATATAAAATCATAAGTTTTCCATGTGTTCGAACATTTACTTCTTTACTTCATATTAGCAGAGCAGTATCAAACTGTCC
>NW_022741678.1:465-674 GCF_011630105.1 Anneissia japonica | reverse complement strand
ACCGGCCTCTCTCATTCCGACGCGTTTCAGAACCGTCTTGGTCAGGACGTCGAATCGCATGTTTCTTTTGCCTTCGTACATGAGAACCGAGTCCGCCGTCGCCACGAGGTTGCCGGGAATCGCGATCACCGATCTGGGCGGGTTCGCGAAGAAGTGGAACCTGTTGACCGCGGCCATCCTGGCGAGCATGAGAACCGCGATTTGATTCA
>NW_022741678.1:0-404 GCF_011630105.1 Anneissia japonica | reverse complement strand
CGCCAGTGCTTCCTGGCCACCGGCGTGGAGGCGATCGCCACCGATTCCACGGCGTAAAAAGAGGATTTGGAGGAGAACCGGTCGAACGATTTCGGATCGTGCCCCGCGTCCGACAACCTGCCTTTCAGACCGGCCGCGTTCATCTTGAGGATGGATCTCAGCGAGTACAGCGTGTATTTTGCGGAATCCGATTTCAGCTCGAACAGGGTGGCCGCCAAACCGGCTCCGATCGGTCGGTTGTCCGCCATATCGACCATCTGGGAGACGGTGATGCAGTCCTTGGCCAGCACCCGGTCGAGCACCGTCGTTCGGAGTTCGCGAAGTGACATCGGCTCCCGACAAAGCCAGACTACCAGAGCGACCAATGTGTAGATATCCAATGCTCTGTTAACCCGTCTCACGAC
>NW_022741677.1:0-1544 GCF_011630105.1 Anneissia japonica | reverse complement strand
TATTTTGCTATTTTTTTTTTTTTTTTTGGACTTGTAAACATTTGGATAAAGACTTTGATTTACCTGTAGAATTAATTGCTACAGTTCATAAAAGCCCACACCCAATGTATTACCAAATATTGTTGATTTATATATGATAGAAAAAACTCATTAACTCCATTATTTTATTTTGTAGGGTCATTGTACAACATGAATGGAGGGATGATTGGCTGCCGATGCTTATTACACTTAAACAACACTTTATTCAGTACTTAAACCTAATTCTACCCTCTCCACAAGGTGTGTATATTAAGTCTGCATATTCAAAACTCTCCCACGTTCCTTGTGGTTTGTAAGATGTATTCATATTCATTCTGTCCTCCATAAGATATATACTAAATCTCCATAAGTATTATTTCTTAAAAAAATGTCGTATTTAGTCTTTTACACATGTGAAATACCCTCAAAATAAGTCTATTTTATTCATAATAAACAGGGCTTTGGCCACCACAGTACATAAATGTTTTATATATGTTTATTATAAACTAATGATTTGATTTGTATGATTGATAAATGGTGGTAAAACAGAGTGCATGCACCCTGTAAATAGAGGTTGTTTCCTATCTAAATTTTGAACCCCCTTTTCTTTGCTCCTTGTAGATGTTACCATCCCATCAAGTTACATATCCACCGCAGCTGAAGGCAATCTATTGGAAGTTCTCAACTTGTCACTCAATGGTAAGCCTGTCAATCAATTTTAAAGACTGACAAATGAGAAGTCAGTATTAGATAGTTGTTTACCAGCTGTTTTTTTTTATATCTGTGACCTTGTGACAAACAGATATATATATTCTTGCTATGTCATATTGTTTTTATGATTGCAACCTTAATTTTTTCATTTATGTTTTTTTATTCTTATTGTATTATTGTATTTATTATTTATGTTATCACATCATCTTTATTCAATATTCTCCGACTCCTACTATTACTAATCTATTTCAATTTGTGTGATAACTTTTGTTCAAAATTACAAAGGAGACTACCTGGAAGAGAATATAAAACAACAATATATATGCAATAAATCTTATATACTTTTTCAATCAACACAACATTTAAAAAAACAATTCTTTTAACAGTATTTGACAAGCACTTTATTGACCGAAACTTTGACCGTACTGGTCAGCTTGTGATCATAATCACATCGGGTGCAGGTGTCTTTGAAGTGGATAGAGAGCTTTGTAACCTGACCAAACAACGTATGATAGACTACGGTATGTAGTAGATAAAACACAAAAATAATTCAATATACTATTAATGAAGATAGTAGTAGCATAGCTCAGTTGGATATATTTTTTATAATATGTGTTTGTTAAATATGTAGTGGCCATTGTGGGTGCATTGAACTATGGAGATCCTTTGGATCACTGTGCTTTGAGCTGGAGGGATGAAATGTACTATTTGGAGCTGCCTTTAAAGAAAAAATAAAATATATAAATCGTTGGTCCTCCTTACATTATGACCAAAGATCTTATAAACACAAGATAGCGTTCTCCGCGATTTACGCG
>NW_022741676.1:0-765 GCF_011630105.1 Anneissia japonica | reverse complement strand
TTGGAAGAACCTGGCTACGGGCATGAGAATAATAAAGGTAAAAGATATTTGTTAATAGGGGACCACAGAAAAGTGGTCTTTAATTGGAGGTGGTCTTGGAGGCCAGGCCCGTAGCCAGGTAGTTTTTAGGGGTTCGGGCGAACCCCCCTTTTTCAGCGAACACCCCCTTTTGCCAGCGAACCCCCTTAACCAGAAAACGATCCCCCGTTTCCAAAATAGTGAAATTTATTACAAAATAGGAGCATTTTTGGCACTGTTTATTTGTCACTATCGTAGTCCGATCGTAGAAATCAAGACAAACCTGCAGCCAGCTGAATGACGTAACCAGCAAGACTTCAAAATGAATATTAATGAAAGGTTTGTTGCCTAAGCCATTTGACCAATCGCGTGCTCCGTAGTCTATTTACTTTGGCACGACGTCATCACAAAAGTTTGGGCGCTCGACATTTTTCATTTCTCTGGGATCGAGGACATGCGACACGCCAAAAATAGCCTAGGTGGAGGATGAAGCGCCGAGAAAGGATAACCGATTTTTTTGCTTCAAGGCCAGCAACGAAGAAATCACGAAATTTAAGAAGTTAGAAAATTCACCCTTGTTTTCACCACATGCTCATGATACTGCCTGGCGGCGGGATCGGTGTACTTTTTCGGGCTAGGCCTAGGCCCTAGGACTAGGTCTAGCGTTGCTAGGTAGGGTAGGGTCAGTTCCTATTGTTTCTTCATTTCTGCAATAAATAAAATATTTGCAATATTTCTCTTTTAAGC
>NW_022741675.1:0-621 GCF_011630105.1 Anneissia japonica | reverse complement strand
TATATATTGTTTTTATATTTATTTGTGTATTTATATATATATATATATTAATATGTTCATATATTTTTTTATATATTTTTTATATTTAAATATATATATATATATATATATTAATATATTTATTAATATATAAATAAATTTGCTGTTATAGGCCTAATCAATAAATTCCTTATCAACCGATATAACCTTAAACATTCTTGGAATTGATATAACATTACTGATCTCTCTTTGCAAGCACATCTAACATCTAAGGAAAGAAGAGCTTAGATTGATACCAGATAAAATAATTTTGTTATCAACATTAATACTTTATGCTAATTTTCATCCTTGTAAACGCATAAGACAGTGCAAATTATTTCTGTGACAGTCTTTTGCAGTGTGTAAAGCTCCATTTTATCCCATACATAGTAAAAATATTGGGGGGATGATACAATGGACCATCCCCCCTTGTCAAATATTGGGGGGATATATCCCCTCCATCCCCCCCGGGATCTATGCCTATGTATACAGATACATACATACAGATATATACAGATATATATATAGAATAAAAGGCAAAATACTGAAAAACAACAATGCTGTGGGAAACAATGGCTGGATCTCAGTAGAGATACAAAAATG
>NW_022741674.1:0-1213 GCF_011630105.1 Anneissia japonica | reverse complement strand
GCACAAGTTCACACCACTCGATTAACGTTACGCTAGCGTAAGTCGTTGTGTCTGAACATAGCCATTGTTGGTATCCGGATCGGGATTTTCTCGCATGGACACACGGCAGTTAGATCCTGCTAACCGTTAGCTGCCGTGTGAGAACATAGCATAATTGTTTATGGTAATGACTTACTCAAGCGTATCGTTAATTGAGTGGCGTGAACTTAGCCGCGGCGTAGCGAACGCCAGTAATATCGGGCAATCACTGGCATACGGTAATCCAGCAACAGACCCCAGATTAGCCAGATTAGCGTACGCCACTGATTTACAACAGCCACGCATCAGTGATTTTGAACTCAGTCAGGATTTGACCAATCAAAATAAGCCTAGATGTAAACAGAAAATAAAATGCGCGAATTACGAATACGAATATTTCGCGCGAATACTTACGCTAGCGTTCGTTAATCGCCCAGTCTGGACATCTCGCTAGTTACGCCATGGATTAACGTGCGCCCGGCGTTAGATACGCCTGTCGTATCTCCTAGGTCTGAACGTAGCCTATGTTGTTTTACGATTTACCCCTTTAGCCGACTGACGTCAGTGTAAGCTAACTGTAACCAAAAATCGCTATACGTGGCGCTATACGATCTTTGGTTACAGTAGCTTACAATGATGTCAGGCTGCTAAACGTTGCAAAATCGTAATGGCCTATTATAACTTCATAAAACATTGCCAAAAAAAAAAACGATTTTAAAGTTCATTCTATTACTTGTGACATAATTATCAATATTCCCTCTAAAAAAAAAATCACCTTTTTTGATATCCCGAGGAGAGAGCGTATTTGTTGAATTGCCATGGTATGTAGGCCCACTGATAGCTACTATTATAACTGTTTTAAAAAGCTACTACAATTTTAATTTAAACTAAAAATGTTTATTAAGATGTATCTTACTTTTGATTTTAAATCTTTTTTGCATAGTTTTGTATCCCATGCGTCATTGATTCCATTCGTTGGACATCCTTTGGTGAGCGTCGTGTCACCGCTGGAACGAATTACTGAAGAAAGCTGTGCTGCAGCAGTCATTGCACTTTCTTCAATATTTACGCTAAAATAAAAATATTAAGTAAATTAAAATTGATTTAATTAACATTACTGACTAGCACAGAAGTTCTCTAACAGGGGCGGATCCAGAAGTTTTGGTTAGGAGGGAGGGCTATAGGTATGTACTAT
>NW_022741672.1:0-669 GCF_011630105.1 Anneissia japonica | reverse complement strand
TTCAATAAAACTATTAACAATATATTGCGGTATAATAAATATTTAAACAATTTAAACAAAACCGCAAAAAAAAAATTAATATATTACAAAAATATAAAAATACCTTCTTTACACGCCCCTTGATCAAAATTAACTCCCTTTTTTCCTCTATTTTGTGTTGTTAAATTAAATTTTATAATTCCTTATAATTATTGTCATTATTTTTGTAGAGATATAAAAATTAGTAAGTGGCTACTGTACATAATACAGAACGCATAATTAAAGTGAAAATGACAGGAAAAATTGAAAGAAAAATGGACATGTAAAATAAAGTGTACCCAAAAATAGGAGCACTGAAGTCAGAATGACAGGGAAACATTGAAATTCCCTGGTGGAATTGCACATCTAAAATGACTCAGAGCTTTACTCTGTCAATTTGATCGATGATTTTCCTAGGCTTGCCTGACAGTACATCTGGGAAACTCTTAAGGTGTAGCAGCTTATAACAATAACAGCAAATAGTCAATTAGTAACAAGTCAATAACAAGTTGAAAGGATATCAGATGAAAAGTGCCATGAACTTGTTGGTGGCCACGATAAAAAGATTGAAATAAAAGCTTGAGCTCAAAATCGGCCATAGTTGACTTTTTTTTTTATCCCTAAGATTCGTCTAACCATAGTCAGCAGATG
>NW_022741671.1:0-1035 GCF_011630105.1 Anneissia japonica | reverse complement strand
CACGCACCCCTACTTTAGAATTTGGGGGGAAAATGTAAAAAGTCTACAGCACCCGGTATTCCCAGACGGTCACCCATCCAAGTACTCGCCGGGCCCGACGTTGCTTAAATTCGGTGATCGGACGAGACCCGGTGTTTTCAACGTAGTATGGCCGTAGACATGTGAGTGGTATTTCCACTCATAGTTAATCTCGGCATATAGCATAATTATCCAATCCTGAAGCTCTGTGATTGATGACGTTCATATAAACGCGCGCTTGTCTGGCGGGGATTTCTTCTAACTCCCCTGACCACTCTGCTGCGCGTGTACATTTTTTACAAACACCGGTGTTGAACAATAAACCAACCATTTTACTACTTCAGACAGAAGAAGACTGCCGTTTAATTCAAACGACCCTCGAATCATAGTACCTGTATGATTTTTTAAGGCATAAGAGTGCGATTTCCGGGCACTTCAAGAGGTCCATATTCTCAAAATGTTTGCATCTCAGCCTCAACTATGGTGGGCCTGAGACATCTAGATGTGTATAAGAGACGCCAAATCGTGCATCCGCCCCAATCAGTAGGCTAGAATATCGCATATGTTTTCATTACATTTGTTAAGACACCACCCGAACACTGTATTATAAGGCTACACCATACACTTGTTGTGGCCCTACTGCTGAGTGCAAGGCCCAGGTCCTTTTTCTTTTAGTGAAAAGTTGACGATTAGAACGTGCCAAAATACCGTACATAATGAAACTGTTAAGAGAGAAAAAAAGAAAGAAAAAGAAAAACATTTTTAACGAACAATAAGTAAACATCAATCGATTTTGGGGGAGAAATGTAAAAAGCCTACAGCACCCGGTATTCCCAGGCGGTCACCCATCCAAGTACTAACCGGGCCCGACGTTGTTTAACTTCGATGATCGGACGAGAACCGGTGTTTTCAACGTAGTATGGCCGTAGACATGTGGATGATATTTCCACTTATAGTTAATCTCGGCATATAGCATAATTATCCAATCATGAAGCTCTATGATTGATGACGTTTCAT
>NW_022741670.1:0-1039 GCF_011630105.1 Anneissia japonica | reverse complement strand
TAAGCAACTATTGTGTGTGACTTTATGACACTGATAAAATATATTATATATTTGTTCATTATAAAAACGTAAATGAATTTTAAATTAGTTGAACATAAAAATTCACATTAGAATGTTAATACATTTGAATTTGAAATAATATTTTGAAACACTAACAGGCCATAAAGAGGATTACAATATCAACCAACTAAGAAATTCTACAGTGAAAATAGAAAAACAAGTTTTAAAGAAGATAAATACATTGGAAAAATGCTTATATACTGTAATGTATAATAATTGGTTGTTGTTTAGTGCTATTCTTAATCCGGCTGTAATATATGGATGGCTTAATATCACTATTTTTTTTTCAATAAAGTTGTTTTTATACAATTAAACAAATATTTTTGGGGCATTTACAACCTGTCATTATTGTCAGTATTTTACTGCTTTGTAATATCAATTCCATTTATGCTTATAATGAAATAATAATAATAATAGGCCTAATAATAATAATATAATACTTGTAAATACATTTTCACAATAATGCTCATAAGAATATAATATGTAAAGTAATCAGTTTCTATAGGCGTAAGCTATATTATGCATATACACTTATTTTACAAAATTTATAAAAACTAAAGATATACCGTAACAAACATTGAAATTATATATAAACACAGCTACCATAGGATACAGGTATGATGTACGGTATAAACCGGTGGGCCTAAAATAATAACTTGTTTTCCATTTGAAGGTACAGTACAGTACATCATGCAGCGGTGGCGCCGACAAGGGGTCCGACATGTCTGACTGAGAGCTCCGAGCCAAGGGGCCTGACGAAGCCTCAGTTGACGGCTCGGAGTAAAAACTCCCTTGTAAGGTTCACGGGGTGAGTTTTTATGGCTCAGTGTGGTCCAAAATATGCTTTTAGACCACAATATTTGGATTGGCAGTCAAAATAACGTTATTTGGATAGGCAAATTATTATTTTTTAAATTTTTGATCCTACGACCTAGTCGTGCGTCGGACGAAAAGGAGGTCCAGGCCTGTCCAACGGGGA
>NW_022741669.1:289-536 GCF_011630105.1 Anneissia japonica | reverse complement strand
TGAGCACTTAGTGCAAATTTTTTACTTTCCGCCATATTTCGAGTACTTTTCCGAAAAACTTCAATTTTTCAATGGAATAGTCTTTATTTCAGCCTATCTCACTTTAACTAACCCTAACTCTAACTCTAACTCTAACCCTAACCCTAACCCTAACTCTAACCCTAACACTAACCCTAACCCTAACCAAACAAAAAAAAATTACATTTTTGACTCAACTTTTTAACATTGTCACTTTTTGCACAAAAGT
>NW_022741669.1:0-181 GCF_011630105.1 Anneissia japonica | reverse complement strand
CTATAACCCTAACCCTAACTCTAACTCTAACCCTAACCCTAACTCTAACCCTAACACTAACCCTAACCCTAACCTAACAAAAAAAAATAGATTTTTGACTCAACTTTTTAACATTATCACTTTTTGTACAAAAGTGCTTATCTCGCCGAGTTGAGCACTTAGTGCAAATTTTTGACTTTCC
>NW_022741668.1:0-536 GCF_011630105.1 Anneissia japonica | reverse complement strand
ACTGTATTAACATAGGCTTATATTTCTTATTATACCTAACAAACTTGTAAACACAAAGTTTTGAATCATAGTAAAGTTTTAAACACACTTTTCTTTCTTTCATTAAGCTGTGCCTATGTGTTAGCAAATAAATGATCAGGGTGAATCACCTTCTCAACTTGTCCTATTCTCACTACATATTTTCTGGGACCACGTACCTTTGTAATAATACCCTTTAACCATTTATCCTCTTTGCATGTTGATCTCATATTTTTTACTCTTACGCTTTGATTTAATTGAAATTGCCTTTCCGAATTAATTTTAGGATCTTTGTACAATTTCTGTTGTGCCTGTTTTTCTTCAACATACTGTGCAATATTTGGACTAACTAAATGATAGTCTTGTTCTGAGCTTACGCTTCATAAATAACTCTGCTGGAGTAAGTCCAGTGGTACTATGCGGAGTAGTCCTATACTTAAATAAGAAATTAGTCAATCTATGCTTCATTGATAGCTTGAAGTTACCATCAAGTACTTGCTTAGTCAAAGCCTCTTTTA
>NW_022741667.1:0-1749 GCF_011630105.1 Anneissia japonica | reverse complement strand
AATACAGACCTGGGCGCAATAACGATGATGCGGATGTTCTTTCCAGACTGACGATGTCACCTAGTGAATTTGATCAATGTACCGAAGAAATTTCCCCATTAGTGATGGACGCTGTGGTTCAAGGTGTTTCAGTACAACAATCCTCAAACTTTGCATACATAAATCAAATATCTGCGGACGATGAGATTATACAAGATCAACTTCCCGGTGTCATATCAAACTTACCAGCCCTATCGACTGCAGAAATACGAACTGCTCAACAAGAAGACCCTACCATTGCAAGATTTCTGCAATATAAAAAGAAGGGGAGATGGCCAACTAGGGCTGAGCGTACCAATGAGCTTTCTGAAACTAGAACGCTGATGCGCGAGTGGAGTAAAATTGAGATAGACAAAGATGGTATTCTGCATCGAAAAACAAAAACCAGAACGCAACTGTTAATTCCAAAGAGTCTTCGACCAATGATACTCAAATCACTGCTTAATGATATGGGACATCTTGGTACTGAGAGAGTGCTTACATTAACTCGAGACAGATTCTACTGGCCTCACATGGAAACTAACATCAACCATTACATAACACAAGAATGCAGTTGCGTGAAAGACAAGAAGCCATCGAAAATCACTCGTGCTCCTCTGGTAAACATCAAGACGTCAGAGCCATTTGAACTTGTATCCATCGACTTCCTTCACCTTGACAAGTGTAAAGGAGGGTACGAGTACATCTTGGTAGTGATGGATCATTTTACGAGGTTTGCCCAAGCGTACCCAACCACCAACAAATCGGGCAAGACAGTTGCTGACAAGATTTTCAATGATTTTGTTCTGAAGTTTGGTTATCCACGTAGACTACATCACGAGTAGACTTCATCACGATCAAGGTCGCGAGTTTGAAAACTCTCTTTTTCGACGGCTGGAGCAACTGAGTGGAGTCGATGGATCTCGAACAACGCCTTACCATCCACAAGGTAACGGACAAGTTGAGAGATTTAACCGAACCTGGTTGTCGATGCTCCGTACCTTAACCACTGAACAGAAACATGATTGGAAACAACATTTGAACAAAGTTGTTCATGCCTACAATGTTACACAACATGAAACTACAGGTTATTCACCTCATTTCTTACTATATGGACGTTCACCTAGACTACCAATTGATCTAGCATTCAGATTATCCCCAGATGGAGATGCTGATAGGACTGAACACCATGAGTATGTCAAGAAATGGAAATTGAGGATGGAAGAAGCATATATCCTTGCAAGATCAAAGGCACATAAGTTGGCTGAAAGAAGTAAAAACCGACATGACCAACAACGACCAATCAGGACATCATTGTTGCCAGGTGATAGAGTTTTGATTAAGAATTGTGTTCCGCCTGGTGGGCCCGGAAAACTCCAGAGTTTCTACGAAGACAATTTACACATAGTGGTAGCACAGAAGCGTGAGTTACCTGTGTACGAGGTTCGCCCAGAACACGGAAATGGTAGAACACGGGTTCTACATAGAAACTTACTCTGTCCATGTGATGCCTTGATAACAGATACACCAAAGTTTGGAACTACCTGTACCAAGAAAGTAAAGAAGGTTCCAGAACAAAGAGTACGAAACACATCAGAAGGACATACAACACAATCCGGTGACGTTGCAGATTCTGACGATGAGGATGAGGTGTACTTACCATACACCCTAATAACTGAACCAAACTCACAACCACCACATGCACCTACCGGTGATGGTTCACACGTACAG
>NW_022741666.1:923-1258 GCF_011630105.1 Anneissia japonica | reverse complement strand
ATCGAGTCACGTCTGCGAAAGTGAACTTGTCGCGATAAGAATCGCCGTCCATGTATACCAGGAACATGAAGACGAAACCTCCGGTAGCGGAGGTGGTGAACGGCAAGACTTCCGACATGTCGATGCTCACCTGCGTGGCGTTCGTTCTCATGATGCCCGAAAATCGGCACAGGTCTCCTATCGGCCTGTAGAAGTAGATTCTGCCTTGTCTGTCTTTCACGTAAAACGCCTTTCTTCCCATCTCGGAACAAAATGAAAGTACAAAGAAGACCAATTGTTAAATATATAACAAATACAACGATAACTTAAAAATAATTACGCGCACACATGCGTAT
>NW_022741666.1:0-837 GCF_011630105.1 Anneissia japonica | reverse complement strand
CCGGACGAACGCGACGCTGCGCGTTTCCGTTCGCTTGCAGATTCTTCCTGTGAATTATGTAAGTTTCTTCGAACGTCACCCTTGCCGCCGCCTCCGATCTGCTTTGCACACTTCGCACCGGGAACGTTAAAAGCAATGGATCTGAAACGAAGAAAATAAAAACAAATGTTATTAATGTTTTTTCCTGCTCGACCTCCAACAAAAAAAATACCGTCCGTCATGTCAAGCATCAAGCAACCCATAATCGATGGATCGATTCGAGCGTACGCTGTCGACCCTCGTCATCTGAGCGCCAACTTCGGCAGCGGAGCGAACGACGTGCGCGGAAAGCTCTACCCATCGTCGGACAACCCCAACGTACAGGAGGGACAGGTGCTGCTGGGAAGGTACAATTCCGTGACCGCGCGGGTCGGTTTAGTGCCGGGACCGAACGGCATGAACACTCCGACGCACGACGACGTGGACGACGCGCGGAGGGACCGTCTGATTGAGGAGAGCAACATGGAAGATTACGCTGTGCTGGGAGTCGCCGGAACGGAGATGGCCGACTGGCCGAACAGCAAGCTCATCTCGGTGGTCACGCAATCTCCAAGCTGCTTGTTCTTCAACACCGGATCGCAGACCATACTCGACGAACAGATGGTGTGCGTGAGATACCCGACGGCGGGAGAGTGCGGCGAGCACATGGCACGTTACAGGACGCTCAGATGGGTGACGTACGGCGTGAATCCTTCGTCCGACACGAATCGCATCGAGAGCATCCTCAAGTACCCGGCGCTTAACAAGGGCGCAGCGATCGCGGCGAACAACGACCAGTACGAACACGCAAGACTTTCC
>NW_022741665.1:0-2296 GCF_011630105.1 Anneissia japonica | reverse complement strand
TAAATTGAAAAAAAGTAAAATGAAAACAGGCTATTATTATACAATTTATAATTATTACAATTATTGCCCTCACCATAATAGACCTAATAGTAGGCCTAATAATAATAAGTTATGGCATCTGAAAGTGACTGTTGACAAGTTTGATGTGGTTGTTTACTTGCTTTTATCTAAAAAGTCGGCTTCGAACATATTTGGGACGTTTAAAGTTATTCTGAAAGCGTAATGGAAGGTACCTGTGCTTTTAATTATCTTCTTTAACAACACTAATTATTCCCCAACTGAGACTTGTTTTGATGTCATGTGGATCGGCGTCGTTTCTGGTAGTGCCATTCTTGGTTTAATGGCCCTCGTGCAGTGAGCGTCAATTAGTGTACCTACGATTTTTTTTTTATTATAAGGCATAATTTGGTCGTTTATAACTTTAAGGTGATGCCAGCCATCTGTTGATTCAGGTATTTGATTATGCCTTATAGTAGTAGTATTGTATAAGTCTTAAAAACTTTTAAAATCAAAATTTTAACCCCTTACAATCTGACAATCAATTACGTCTTCATCGAAGAGCGTAGACTAAATCTATTTTCCATTTTGAGCCTTTTAATCCTAGCTTTTCCTTAATAGATGTCTTCATAAATCACTCATCCAACGGGATATCTAATAGGTAAGTATTCGTCTTTGCGGATTACTGATATGAGTTATATATACGGGTACGATTAACGAGTTAGATAAACTAGTATTTGCTCTGAATGATGTTACAATTTTTCATTAGGTTGTGACTTAGATTCTGGATCAAAAAGAGCCGTAGGATTTCTACCGCTGAATGTGTCGCACCTTCATTTTATTCTACAATCCCTCAATATGTGTCCTTTCTTCAAACGTCTTACTTAGAAACTCGTCATTGTTTTCTACATAGTGATCTTTAGAACACACTCCACATTCTAGCCGTCTGCCAGTCGTTGTAGTAGAAAAACTCCTAGCGAGCGATGTTTTTTTGTTCTTTAGTGTAACCGTTGCTGTACATTTATTAGTATTCTCATCCTATAATGGTTTATAATACTGGATTGTTGACGATTTTAGCTTCATTTTAAAGGAAATCACTGAATGTATCTTCTCCATCTTCCGTACAGTGCTTGGGAAACTTTCCGCTATTTTTACGTTTTCGTTACTGCTAGCAATGCTGTATGACTCATCGCCACCTTTGTGTTGAGAAAAAAGAAACGATGCGTTTATTAAACAAACTTAAAACAGGGCCAATCATATATCTTGCGCCTGTAAGCGCCAGCAATTGTAACAGATCCCCGAATTTCTGGTCTAGCAGCTTCTTGTCTTTTGAGAATGCCTCTCTATGAAGCTCGAGTAGACCCGAAATTGCTTGTTTGGCAGGTCCATCGGTGTAGGTAGGCCTACCTAGGTATAATTTATTGGAGGGCGATTCGGGAGAACGTTTTTTTCCCAATGAGGATAATGTAGTAGATCTCCTTCAGGTCTTGGTCATGAAGGTAGTCTCTTGAAAGTTAATCAGCTAATTTCGAAAGCACGTTTTCTGAAACATCGGCTTTGAAATCAACTTCTACTTTCGGTTGAGTCTCTTGTTTTTTGGGGGTTTTTTTTTCTATTTATGGTAGGTAATAATTCTTAAGTCATTATACTACTGTATTTCAATTTCTGGTCGGACGGCAACTAACTCATTTTTTACCTTCATCCTTGCTAGTTCAGTTTGTATAGCTTTGATTTCAAGTTCTTATCTTCTTTTTTTTCTTCCAAATACATGAGATCAACGTCTAGTCTTGCAGCTTCTGCAAGTTTACAAAATCTTGATGACTTCGAAAGATACTAACAGCTAAAAGATAGTGTCGCTATACGAATCTTTTATTATTATTATTATTATTATTATTATTCTTATTATTATTATTCTTATTATTATTATTATTATTATTATTATTATTATTATTATTATTATTATTATTATTATTATTATTATTATTATTATTATTCAGGCGTCAATCGCTAAAGCATTCCATAAGGTTGGGTGCGAGATCACAGATTGCGGTTTATCTTAATTTACAAAACGAGATCTCAGATTGCGGTTTATCTTACAAAATTCATGCTCTGTGCTATGGAGAGGTTTTTAAAGGATTGAATGTTGACAGCCTGCTAGCTATTAATTTTTCTATGCACGGTCGCCGTATCGGGCTTCACTGAGAAGAAGTTTTCAAGATATCGAGATGTGTGAGAAATGAAATATTAAAAAATTACATTCTTTTTTTTTAAATTGCAAGAAAATGTAATACAGTCCGCC
>NW_022741664.1:0-1821 GCF_011630105.1 Anneissia japonica | reverse complement strand
TTCAGCAAGTCAGGCATTTAAAATAAGATTATTTCATAGCCTGTGGTGGTACAAAATACATTAGCAGTCACTTTTATATTATAATTCAGGCATTTTATTTAAGATTATTTAATAGCTGTGGCAGCGCAAAATACATTAAATTAGCAATTGATTTTTTTTTTTTTTTTTTTTTTTTTAAATCAACAAATTATCTTTTTCAGAACCAGGAATGAGAATTGGGGCAGAATACCAAGCTGTAATTCCAGATGTAGTTGAAAGTGAGTGAAGTACAATAATTTACGTTTTATATTTATATTAAATTTATTTGTTGTCTGTGTGTTATAATATGTATAGAGGTTTTCATTGGTCTTCATGAACGACTGCTGAGTTTTTTTTCTTAGCATTCTTGTGAAAATACTGTAGTGTCAGAACAGTAGCCACATTCAGGGGTGGATCCACAGATGTCCAAAAGTGGGGGCCGAAAGTGGGGCAGATCGAGACAATACTACCCTAGGGGGTCTAGGGCATGCCCCCACGAAATTTGTGTGTTCTAGATGCCTGAAAATCAATTTTTTCCTTTTTCTTTCTTTCTTTTTTTCCTCTCTTTTTTACTTGCAAAAAAGGGGTGGGGGGTTAATTTTTATTATTGGTAATTTCTTTAGTATTATTTTGATTATTTTCACATATTATGTGCCCTAATTGAGTTGATATGAGGGCACATAGAACACAATGCTAAATTTTTTTTATGAAATTACATCAGAGCCTATACAACAAGGTCCAGTCATCAATGCAGTGACCATTCAGTGGCGTAACAAAGAGGTCTGAGGCCCAGGCTAAGGCCTCTTCTGGCTCAACTACCCTGGTGGTGTATTTGACGTTTTAAGAAATAGCGCTCAAGTACCCACGTTATTGCTTTTTTAAAAAAAAGGCCCTCTCAGCCAATGCATGAGAAAAAATGCTGATAAATTAAAGGACTGGGCTTTTGGCTTTACAGTATCCAGTGAGAGCTTATGGCTGTTACACCATTGTGTCCTCCATTATCATAGTTTAATTATTTGTCGCAATTGTTGTACATTTTTCATCCTGGCTTTCAGCAGGCGGTCCTATGAAGACAGATTTCCGTCCCGAAGCACTTCTTGTCTGGGCACCTTGCATGGACGTGTCGGAAGTGAAATGTAAGTTTGAAAAAAAAAAAAGATTGAATTATTAATGCCTGAAAAAAAAAAAGATTGAATTATTAATGCCTGTAAAAATTGTAAGTATTATAGCCTGATTGGTTGTGAAGCAGGATAATACATCTGCATAATATTTAAGTGCATTGAGGCTTTTTGCTGAATGCACTATAGAAGAATGGAATTATTATTATTACACATTTCCTGTGTTTTTCATCAGGAGATTTTTATAAATGATTTTTTTCCCCAAACTGACTTGTTATTGTGCTGAATGCTCAGTACATTCCCATATCTTGAAAGTGATTCTGGTGGGGATCGAACCCATGACCTCCAAATATTACTAGCCTGGTGTCTTGTCCACTAGACCATTGAGATTGCGCTTAGTGACTAGTGCTAAATCCGATCTCCAAGGAGGCGAGTACTGCAATGGTATTCGATCCAGATGCACATGTTTTGCATCAGGAGATTTTTAATAGGAATTATGTTTTACAGTACCTGCTGCTACGGCACTTGGGGATCAAATTCATCACTCACTAGTCACTAAGCGAGAAATCAGTGGTCTAGTGGCTTAGACACCAGGCTAGTTTTCTGGAGGTCATGGGTTCGATTCCTACCTGAATCACTTCAGAGATTTTTTTTTTTTTTTTTTGCCAGTAATTGGGAAACTATT
>NW_022741663.1:0-4580 GCF_011630105.1 Anneissia japonica | reverse complement strand
CGATCTGATAGTGTTATATTTGATCATGTTAAAAACTGTGAGGCATTCCAATATGTTTTAGGATGACTGTAATAGGGTATACTTGAAAATGATAATGTTGTCTGTAATGTAAGTAATAAATTAGGTTTAATATTTTCTAGTACTAACATTATTGACAGCTCCCGAAACTGGTTCAGAAGAAGCGTTCACTATACATAGACTACACCCTTTGCTTAACAATGGGCTCAGAGCTTCAAAAGAGCTTTCTTTGTTTTTGTAGGTATCTTTGATCATTAGAGTAAGAATGCTTTGATCCTTTGTATAAATCACTGCTATGTCACCTACTAGAGGTAATGTTTCGATTGGTTAAACACTTTTGGTACTAGTGCATATAAGCTTGCTAATATGGATAATTTTTTCATTCCTGATGATGACATAATTAATGTCGAAATATTGAATCCCAACACGATGGCATGTAATTGGAGTATGTATTATACTTTCATATCTTGGTTTCTCGCTTCAAATAAGATGGGGTGGTGGAGGGGGTGGGGGGGTACGGAATTCTTATGTATTTGTTTTCTATTGCATTGGTTTACCTATGTAAATTTTGATATATTTCAGCCTGCGTTATCAATCAAAATGTTTTAACAATGAACTGGAATTAATAAATGAGGAAAAGTGTTAAACAGAAGATAAAAACCACATCTCACGATGGCGTGTATTTCAATACTTGGAGTATGTATTATACTTTCTTAAAACCACATATACAATACAGATTTTATTTTTTATGTGGTCCTTATCTTCTCTTTTCTACAGTTTTTCTCATTTAATACTTACAGTTCATTGTTGAAACATTTTGATAGGTAGCACTAACTACATTACATTTACATAGGTAAAACAATGCAATAGAAAACAAACACATGAAAATGACTAGAAACAGCTGAAACAATAAAAAAAACAATAATATATCAAAAATTATTAAAGAATTGATTTAAATTAATATTACACATTTACTTTTAAATCATTTTTATTAATTTAAGTCTTAATATTTGTTGGTTAAAATTTAAATATAATATCATTTTTGTATTACAGACTCTTTGGTAGTTGGCTCATTTGCATAATTTACCAGCCATGAATATTCATTGTCAGACAATTGAAACTGCAAAAATCAGGAAACTGCTGAAATGACACCACAGCAAAAGCAACTTCTAGATAGCATATATATGGGTTTCACCTCAGCAAATCTTGCATGTTGTAATCGACTGCTTGCTGTTAGGTCCAGAATTGGACCAATATTTTTAAGTAAGTCCAGAATCCAGAAGTTTTTAACGGTTGCTGATTTTATGAGTTAAAATTTTTTTTTCGTCATTGTCAAAGTGTTTTTGACAATGCTTTTCAGGGTAAGTATGTCACCTAGTTTTTGCTTGAATGTTTTATCCTTTTGAGTAAAGTGGTTGCAATGAAAAGTAGTGCCACCAACGAATGTCTGTAAACTTGTACACTACAAAATTTAGATTGTACCTCATCATTTCGAGATCAACTTTTTTGTATACTTAATTGTTTATTATGGCCTAGATGTTATTTCAAAAGGAAAAATGTTTGTCAAGGCTGAATTTAGAGAAACAGTTGCCCTTCAAACTTGGTGAATCTTCAACATTTTAATACAGCATAGGTCTTGTCTACCCGGGGTAGGTAGGCTATAAGCCTAGGAGGAGAGGATACGTCTCACGGCTGTTTCATTGCATAGAACGCGCTTTTTTATTTCAATAAGATAGCAGCTGCTTCATGAATTTCTGTAGAATAGTCCATAGCAACAAAATTTCGTAAAAATATGTATTTGATTTTATAGAAATAAACTAATTTAATAATAAAATTTATCAAGTATACGTTGGTATTTTATAGGAATAGACTTATAGATGCTGTATTCACTGAGATACCATATAAAATTCCTAGTAATTATATGACTTTGAATGATTTTATTTTCTACACAATTGCTGTTGAATTGTAAATATACAGCGCCCTCACACTGATATGTGAAAATCGTAAAGGTAAACTAAACTCTTCTGCATGTAACTGTTGTCTATAATTTTTTAGAGTTTTAGTTTTTTAGAAATAATTATGTTATTACTTTCAACATACTTTTGTTAGGACGTAAGACCTATAATCATTTCTTACTTAACTTTTTCTTCAACCTATTTTTTGTCTCTTTAGCCTAGACATGTTGAAGACTATGCATACACTGTGCGTGTTTTGTGCGCTCTAACAACCCTCTACGCCGGTGTTCAACGAACCCGTAAAGTGGGCCTAGGAAGTATTTACTTTGCTGCATAAGCTGTTATATAAAATTAGTAGGACCATATACAAATTAATAAATTAAAAAATAAAGCAATATAAAGTAAATAACAGCAGCACTTTTGAGACTAACTGATGAAGTCCACTGTGTGGACGAAAGCTAGAGAATAAATTCTATATTGTTAGTCTCAAAAGTGCTGCTGTTATTTACTTTATATTGTTCTATACTGTATCAGAATAATGTGGCTATATTTTCTTATTAAAAAATAAAACAATTCAAAACCAAATTCGTTGATCATAATACTGTACATTTATTTCATAACATGGGCTTAATTATGCAAAACAAAGAATACAAATTAAATCTTTAATTTATATTATTAAATAATGTAATATTCTTTTCATTTTTTTTTTTGCAAATTATGTGATCAAATGTACGCCTATTATTATTTAAACATCATAGTTATTATTAAACATTTTTTTATTTAGTAAAAATTAATAATAACTAAATAAATAACTACAATAAATCTTTTACACAGTAAATTATCTAGGCCACACTCTAGTAATTATTATTATTATTATTATTATTATTATTATTATTATTATTATTATTATTATTATTATTATTATTATTATTATTATTATTCCTATAAATATCAGCCATACTATTATTATTAATATTATTATTATTAAGGTATGTAAAACATCAAATTGAAACCATTAATTTCCTGCAATAATTCATTATCCATCCTTCTTCTGTATTATTAAACTGTTGTGAATTATTATAAACTTATATTGAAACATTAATTGTATTTTTTTTGTATTTTTTTTTCATTTTCATAAACCATGAACTGCATTACAATTCAATGTGGTTAATTAAACAATTAATATTAAGTATCATTTTCTATGCCATCAGATAACACCAACATTATTTGTTTAGTCAACCGACACTCAATGCTTATTAATAGAAATGTTATTCAGAAATAAAGGCTATGGTGAAATAACATGAATATTAAATAAATTATTAGTATTCATTATATTATAAATAATACAAAAAGATGAAATTATAAATAGCCTTAATAACTTTTTTTTTTAAATTTTAATCTGAACATATTTATATATCAAAATTCATATTAGATCATTATTAAGTTATATATATTGCTCTAGAAATCAAACAATATTTTGATATTAAAAGTGTCATTGCTTATCTGGGATATTATATTCAAATACGAATTCCACTGCTCAGAGTATTGTTGATAGGCCTACTTTGCCAGATATATTTGCAAGGTAGGCCTAATTTTAAAATAAGCTTATAATGAATGTATACAAGTAGTCTGTAAAGCAGTCTTTAGTGAATTTATTATAATTAAAATGGTTTTATGTTTTATAGAATGGCATGTTGGTAAGCAAGCAGATTGAGCAGTGGAAATGAAAAATGCTTATAAAAATTGAGAAAGCGGAGAACAACACAAGAACAGATTCTGGTAAGTTTGTATTGTACAATTTTATAATGCTGCATTTTCATTGATCCATCCACCAGTTCATTCATTTAAGTTTTCATCCTACTTTTCTCCATTCGTGTATTATCGGGAATATCATCATTCAAGAGTAGTTGTACTCTTACATGTCAATAACCTTATTTATCCATTTGTACTCGTTTTATTATCCAACTTTCCAAACCGTACAGCTGATTGATAATGACAGGATAGCGCAAGTGTTCTCAACTATATCGCAATAGGAGCCAAAATTGTTCGTTGAATTGAATAATATGATGGACAAGGGGTGTACTTCGGCACGTAGCGCCATCTGAGCGCCATAGGCATGAGCCGGGGAGGGTTTGGAGCAGTGACGTAGCTACGGGCAGTGCAGCCATTGAAAACACGGAGGGGAACCATTCATAAATAATACTTTAAAATAGCTTCTAACTTAATCAAAATTAAGTTTCCAAGTTAATGTTTTTTACGAATAAAACGGCCAGCGGGCCCCTTAATAATATTCGGATTTTAGAGTATTCAAGGGTGTCCCATAAAATTATGGAAAAAGGGAAATTATATTAAAATTTAAGTGTGAGAGTGTTATTTCCGGCCATTTAGAGGTGCTATAATTCAAAATTTTCCTACCTTCATTCACCTGTGAAATCCCTCCCTGCTCCCTTTATTTCGAATTCTCTGACCTGCCACTGCAATTGTTAAATTTTATGTGCCACCAATTTTCTTGATTAGTTTAGAGCAGCTGTTGAGACCGAATATGCCCCTCTTAAAATAGATACGAATCTGATAACCATTAGTATTTATTACTAGCCTAGGCTTTTA
>NW_022741662.1:239-702 GCF_011630105.1 Anneissia japonica | reverse complement strand
TTAAAAATACACTTACATCATCATTAAGATAAATTATTAATTTTACAATTACAATATTAAACAAATAACCCTCCATTATTAAATATATCATGATACCAATTATAAAGGTTTCAAATTATTAATATTGCTGTAATTACTTAAATTGTTCACTTTAAAAACCATAAGAAGACATTTTTTTAAGTAGTTGACGGTATAAGAGAGTAGTTGACGTTACATTTATTGTACTCGGGCTTCAAATGATCTGACATTCATGTTCGTTCGTCTTGGTGATAAAATAACTCGATTCCATTTAAATATAAGAATGGAATTATATTTTGACTGTTACAGAGGCATCCAATAAATTCACAAAGAGACTGAAATTAAGGTTCTGGTGATAAATAATGTTTATTGAGTAACGTGAAATCAACTGCACAACGAACGCACGTAAAATTAAAAGCAATTTGTTACAAACAATTGTTACGGT
>NW_022741662.1:0-194 GCF_011630105.1 Anneissia japonica | reverse complement strand
CGGAATGGGTGGGTGGGAAAATATTAAAGTTTACTTGGAATACAATCAACTTGAACGGATTGAAGCCTGATGACAAGAGAGAGAATGTGACGTGACCTCTGTCAGTCAAAACAAAATTGAGCCCTCAAACTTTTCATTTTGACTGTCACAGAGGAATCAAATAAATTCACAAAGAGACTGAAATTAAGGTTCTG
>NW_022741660.1:0-613 GCF_011630105.1 Anneissia japonica | reverse complement strand
CTGATTTAAGGATACATAAAATATATAAATAAATCTCTGATCTCAGGAAGTAAAAATGATTAAAAACAGCTAGGCACAGCGCAGCGCAGAACAGCGCAGCACGCAAGGAACAATATTTGCAGCACGCAAGGAACAACAATTGTATTTGTTCAGACAAATTACAATGTCCGTATGAGCCTATATTAGGCTGTGTGACAGTCTGCAGCCTAATGTTGATTAGAGGGATACAGATTGTGATTATTATTGATAGCGATATTATCTACAGGAAAAATGAAATTAAATCAAATGATCCCCGATGAATTCAACAAACAATTGCAAAAGTACACCCACCACCTATGGAAGATTTATTAAATTTTGAGTCTAGATTTTCAGGACAATGACTGTAAACATGGCCTAAAATGACTTGTTTTTGAAAAAATAGTGTTACAATATCAGTCCCCGAGTTTTACTTGTCTAAAGAAGGGTGAATAATTTGCTAAACAAAAAGGTACTCTTGTAACAGTGGATTATAATGATGAATGTAAAAATGGTTCTGACTGGTAAAATAACAATGAGGCTGATTACTGTATGTAATCAGCTTCCAGCTGCTACATCAGCCTTGATTTGTATAGTG
>NW_022741659.1:0-1159 GCF_011630105.1 Anneissia japonica | reverse complement strand
TAAGCTTTAACTATATATAATATATTATGATCAACAAATCACAACTTTTTTTCGCATTTAGCACAGTTTTCTTCACTTTTTATTGTTATTAATATTAATATCAATTATTACTCTCGTCAACATCATCATTGTTATTATTATTATTACTATTAGAAGGAGTATTATTAAACAAACATTAAAAGAAACTTGCAAAAGGATAAAAACGAAATTGAACCACAGTATCACATTTCTATCTTAAAAGACCTGGCCTGAGATTTATGGATTTAAGATTTTTTTAAATCACGCTTAGGCTTATGTGTTCTATTAGGCCTACGTATAACGTGTACTGATGCATATTTACATGTTTAGAAGTATTCATTTTAAGTGATCCCAGGAAAGAATTTGTATTGGCTCAAGAATAAGCTTTAAAATTTTAACACTGTGTACAAAGGGGGGGAGCCGCGGCTCCCACGGCTGGATACGTCCCTGTCTTCATGTATTTATACATATATATATATTTATATATATATATACATACATATATATTGATATATATATATACATATACGTATATATATACATATGTATGTATATATATATATGTTTATGTATATATATAAGTATGTATATTATATGTTTATGTGTGTATATATACTTATATATAAGTGTACATTATATATAAGTATATAAGAATATAAGTGTATATATAAGTATATATATAGGCCTATATAAGTATATATGTATGTGTATATATATATAAGTATGTATATATAAACATATATACGTATATATAAGTATGTATATGTATATATATATAAGTATGTATATATATATAATATATAAGTATGTATATATATTATAATGCATATATGTATGTATATATATAGGCCTATATAAGTATATATGTAAGTATGTGTATATATATAAGTATGTATATATGTATATATATGTATATATATATATGTGTATGCATATATATATATGTATATATATAAGTATGTATATATATGTGTGTATATATGTGTATATATGTAGATATATAAGTATGTATATTATGTTTATATATATATACGTATATATGTCTATATATTATGTATATATATATGTATATATGTGTGTATATATATATAAGTATGTATATGTTATAATGCATATATATGTATGTATATATATATATAAT
>NW_022741658.1:337-550 GCF_011630105.1 Anneissia japonica | reverse complement strand
CACGTTTCTCTGTCTAGCTGATAAGTCAGGCCTTGCTTGAATGGTTATCAGCAGAGGGGTGTAGGCTATTATATAAAATAGCTGACCAAAACCTTACCAAAAACAATGATTAATATCATATCTTCGTAAGTACTTGGCCGCAATTTTAACGGGAAAAGCGTGAAAATGTTCAAAATCATGAAATAAAACATTATTCGTAGCCCACTATATAAT
>NW_022741658.1:0-311 GCF_011630105.1 Anneissia japonica | reverse complement strand
TCAAGGATTGCTTATGTGTAGGTGTGAAAACCTAAGAGATTAATCACCAGATAAAGGCTAATCCTTTTTTTCCATTTAGCCATGGACCTCAACCTGCAATGTAAAATAGCAATATCTTGAGTAAAATCACTTTATGTTTCAATAAATATTGCATTTACTCCTTTTCAGATAAAGTTTTAAACAATACTTGGTGTGTTAGTGACATTTACCTCTGTAAAGGTATTTCTAAATACTTATATAAAATACAATTATTTAAATATTAGGATTTGGGTGGCGGTCTAAAAAAAGTCGCGGAACGGGGTTTTAGACGA
>NW_022741657.1:0-1019 GCF_011630105.1 Anneissia japonica | reverse complement strand
AAGTTATATGGATATTGTTTGTGAAAAAGTAAGATAATTTACAGTACTATTAATTACAATTACAAAAGAACTAATGCATGGAGTAGCTAACATATGAGTCAGCAGAAAAGTTGTATGAATAATGATGAGCTAGAGCAAGTGTCAAGGTGATAAGTGCTCATACGTGAAGTGTGTAATTATGTTAATTGATGATCAAATTGGTAGAATAGGAATTATCCTGTGGACAGTTGCACAGGAGAGGCGATAGAAGGTGAGCTGAAAGGGTTTGGTGCAGTAGACATGCCCAAGCTGAATCACCTAAGGTTTAAGAAAGTGTGGTAACTAATGGAGAGCACCACTGAAATGTTTGCACTATAAATACAAGAACAAAATTTAAAAGGACCCTTGTAAGTACTGTTGATAATTTATAAATGTGAAATTAAGTATATAATTATACGTTGAATAGAAAATGCAGGTAATGGAATACACATAAGCATTACATTTATGTGGCTTTTAATACTTACCTTGAATATGGTTAAAGTGGATTAATTGTATATTTAATGGTATTGTGAATGAATTTATATTATTGTAGTTCTGGATTTCATTTATTTGTAGTGCCACCCGAGATGTGGAGTTTATGTGCTTAAGATGTTAGCCCGTAAAGGATGCTAGCCCAAGATGAGGGCATGATATATGCAGTAGTTTGTGATTTATGTTTGAAGGTGCTGTAGAAGTTGACGGTATTATGTGTAAAAGTAAATATTCAAAGGAAAACAAGCACAGGTGGTGAAGTGGGCAAGTTTACGGAAACCAAGGCAATGCTTTGAACTTTTGTTTGAATACTATATATACTATATATTATTATATATAATTTAAATAGGCTTAATTAACAATTGGTACCAATTTGATTGGATATTTTTATTTGATGCGCATTTAGTAATTATCATTCACATTATTATAATTATTATTATTATTATTACTCAAATAAATGTGTTGTGAATGTTGATAATATATTTTTGAACTTTCTTTCACCTAAACAT
>NW_022741656.1:0-1593 GCF_011630105.1 Anneissia japonica | reverse complement strand
GTACTTCAACATAGAACAGAACAGAAAAAAATCATTAACCTATAAAAAGAAAGCTCTCCTTCCCCACCACCTCCCCCCTCCCCCAGATTTTGTGAGTTGGGCTTACAGTATATTAGTGTACCCGGGGAATTTTTAATCAAATGGCAATTCTCAGCACTAGTGTACAATCAATTGATTTTTGTTTGTATTTGTATGTCAGCTACAGTATGCTACACATTTTTACACATTTTTATTTATAAGAACATATACTATAGTAAAGAACACAGAGGCTGAAATTGCTTAAAACTCAGGAACAAAATAAAGAATAAATTTAGACTTTAAAGGTAAAATATCAAATGAAGTTTTTAATAATAAATTATATCTGTACCTTTACGTACTAATGCAGTACAGTAGGCGTACCAATCATTTGTGGCCATTTTAACAGGCCTTTTTTCTGGGGCCTTATTCTTCCTGGGGCCATTTTCTTTTAGGCTAATTTTATCTACATTCCAGTACAGTGGTATACTACTGTCCAATAATGATTTTCTATGTTTGAGAAGTATGTAAAATAAGAACAAATATGAACATTTTGAGCTTGAAATTGGCCTAAAAATAAGAGCACTGAGTCTGGGCAAAAAAATTTAACTGGTTCTTATAAAAAAAAAAGTGTGCTCAGTCTAGTTACACCTTGGGCTTTTGACCGAGGAAAGACGGGTACGTAAAATTGGGTGAAAGATAGACAGCGGGCTTACTGTATATTGGAGGTGAGCTAACTACCAAGCAACTACGGTAATATTAAGTTTAAGAGACAGTACAGCAGTACTCGCGTACAATGGTACCAACTTTATGAAACAACCTTTCAAAGCTCACAGGCCTTTTATGATTTATTTTATATTTTTAATTTCTTGTTTTTTGTTTTTTTTTCAAATTATTTTCTTTTTGCAGCATTTTCTGTCAAGTTTTGGGTGTTGTAGTACATGAATTCAATTCCATTCAATCAATACACAGCAGTGCTAACTGTAAACAACTTAACTCTTATCTAGATTTCGGAAAGGAATGTTGAATTTAATAATGTAGTGAAGTTCTTTATTGACATATGATTTCCTGAATTTCTGTATTGCACACAAATATGTGAGGACGAAACTTATCTATTGCTCAATTAGTGAATGCCATCTACTGTAGGGGATTCAAAATCTTAACCACAGACATAGTCCCGTTCCTATCTGTACTCTAAACCCTTTAAATACTAAGGATATTTTTATACTGGAATTTCAATTTCGGGGGCGCCGGATCCTACTAAGAATAATTATGATTTCTGAAGTATGTTAAAGTTGGGTAGTCACCGGCTGGTTTCTAAATATGTCACTATCTGTGTTTAAAAGGAATCGGAAGTGTACTAGAAAGAGTGGAATTCTTCCAACAGTTCATTAATGTGATTTTTCTAAATTTAGATATACAGTCAATCTTGTAGTTCATTGTGGCAAATATAATACAGTTGCACATCTAGGTAAAAGTGGTGCATTCCACTTTCAAACCCCCCCCCCACCCAATCCAAAATATTAAATAAATAAAACAATAAAATGGTTTAGACACCGTAAATTCAGAATGGGGCGC
>NW_022741655.1:330-528 GCF_011630105.1 Anneissia japonica | reverse complement strand
TCATGCTAATGCAATCTTCAGGAGTGAGAGAATACAAGGGTTGTGCGAGTATATGAATGCCAAGACAGGTGAAAATGCAAATGAGTTAATTGTTTTTAAGTAGGTATTTGTTGCTGTGCCTGCATTTAGACAATAGCTCGGTTCTTTTGTTTAGTGTTGACTGTTTGTCTGAATATATTATGTGAAGTTTCTCGGTTA
>NW_022741655.1:0-290 GCF_011630105.1 Anneissia japonica | reverse complement strand
ATATGGGTGTGGTGGGTGTGTGGGTGCTGTCTCTTATACACATCTAGATGTGTATAAGAGACAGGAGTACGGTGCTGTTTCTGTGTTTGGGGGTATTAAAAGTGTATTTGTGGTTTGTGTATCGGGTTTTGAACGGTGTGTCAGTGAGCCCGATGTAGCATTTTTTGTCATCATCTGAGTAGACAGTGGCTTTGTAGATGATGGATGATGTGAGGCAATTTCCAAAGAGTGGACATTCATCTTTTTTCCTGCAATTGCAGAGAGCTTTTGGCTGTTGTTGCTTAGCAACC
>NW_022741654.1:0-2481 GCF_011630105.1 Anneissia japonica | reverse complement strand
CTGAAAACCGGATCTCCCAATTCCGAATTCCGGCCAAATTCTTAAGTCCGGAACAATAAAATTACCTTCTGAAAACCGGACGGCCAGTTTAAAACGATGATTTATTGATGAAATATGTTAAATAAATCATCGGAGACACATCGACTAACTCCAAATAACAACTATCAATCACAGAACAACACCACGTGTACGATTGTTAGTGTTGATCGTGTGACACGCCAATAGCGCATTAATTAATTAATTGCAATAAGCCTAGATTTCATTTGTTTAATAAACTTTTAAAAAGTTCATGAGTGTGTTTACATTATTAAGGAACGTATCCTTTTCTCACATTTTGCATTCCTTCTCACGATAAGGCAAACCAAGTGGTCCCAACATAAGGCTATCGATTTCATAAAAACAATTGCGCATGACACTTTGACTGTCACCTCTGACTGTTTTCTATTGGCTGACGCAGTTTAGGGGGCGCTAAATAAGTTAGCACTTATTTTTAGCATTCAGTGGCCCACCAAGGTTATGCCAGCGGCATCGAAAACCAATCAAGCGTGCAATCACGTTGAAGCGAAGCAGATTATGGCGATCAAACGAAAAAGCGTGAATGCTTCCTCCTTTATTGTTTTCATACAATTTTGGTTTAATATTAATTTAAATTTAGCAGCATATATAGCTTAAAATAATTATTGATTGTATTGAAGTTTACAAATTTTGCTAAGAATTCACAGGAGGCCTAATCATGCTACAACATATTTCATTGATTTCGAAGCTTCACAAGACTTGGCAAAAGTGTTCGAAATATTATAATCAACAAATGTGCCAAATTTTAGCAGATTTAGATTAAGTTAAGAAGTAAAGTAAGTTACCCAAAACGCAAGTCGGCTGGGCCAGTAGCACGCCCGGTTTAAACGATGACAATGTTTATCATCGATTTTCTTGCTTACACATTTCACAGTCATTCACAAACAGGGCATGAATTTCAATATTAAAACATTCATAACTTCGTAAATACTTATCGGATAAGATTGATTTTTTCACTATTGTAAAGTTTAGAATTCATATTTATTAATAACTCCAAACTTGTTTTTCCCTTGTCACTGCCACATATGTTTAGCCATAGAGAAGAAATGTCAGTTAAATTTCTGCTTGCATTTTTTTGCTTTTGGACATCTCAATGTTATTTTTACAAAAACATGATTGTGTTGGGGCCTTTTTCTTGAGTACTTGAATGAAATGAACAATCATATATTTTTTACATGACTACAGATTCATTCACATTTATCAATATTTTCACAAGTGTACAAATAGTGCACTTGGGGATAGGGGGTTTACCATACCTGTATGCTTTTACTAAGGTAAGTAATTGTTGATTTAAATTACTCTGTCATTAGGCTTGAAAATCAACATGTTTTATGTACACCATCAAGGAGCAAAAGGAAGAAGAGAGAATAGAACATCATTTGTACATATATACAGTGAAAACATTGATATTAACTGTGAATGGGCCTTAGGATATTTCATCCTGAAATAGTAGGAAATATATCTGAAATAGTAGAAAATAAGTTATATTTATTAATGAATGAATGAAACATGAAGATATTGACAGTTTTACTATAAATTCCATTACTAATCGAAGCTATTTTCTTTCCTGTCATGCCATGTCATAAAGTATTAAAAAGTAAACCAAAATAACACCAATATGTCATTTAAATAATCTAATTATTGGTTTTCAAGCAAGTGACAAACAATGGCTTAATTATCTTAGTACATGTGTTAAGCTAATCATGGATTTTATTGGCCTTGATAACTGGCAAATTTAAAGATTAATCAATATTTGATTCATATGCAACTTAATAGTAAAGATTGGTTATAATTAGGATAAGATATTTTAACCAAAATAAATCTGTGCTTAGTATTTTAATTGAAAATTTTCCTGTGCACTGTAAATGTTATCTCCAAGCTAACCAAATCTTAACTACCCCTTTCAAGTTCCCCATTTTTCTTTAACTTCCCTGGTTTGAAGTTCACAGATACTGTATAAAATTTGTATTACAAAAAATTAAAAATTTCTTATAAATTAATACTTGATTATTTTGCATATAGATAGTTATTAAGTTATAACAATTCAATTGGAAGTACATTCTTTACAATAAACAGATATTAAAATCATAAAATTTCTATGCATAGACAGTCACCCACTAAAATTGGCTGGGATTCAATACAAAGACTTGTGTCTGGGATTCAGAGCCAAAGCATGTTTTGATCTGTGTCTGATCATGGCCTAATGTTCTATCCACACTATCAGATTTTCTTTTGATGTTATATGCCCATATATAGTCATGATGTGCCTATACATGGTAATAATGTGATGTCATCATGACTATATTTAGGCATGTCACATGTTTTTATCAAATAAAATTTGATAGCTTTAACACAAAATTTATTGACAAAAAGGATCGACGTTTCGTGTCCATCATGGACGCATTC
>NW_022741653.1:0-845 GCF_011630105.1 Anneissia japonica | reverse complement strand
TGGGCACGACTTCCGCCTCATTTTTTCAATGCGAGAACTCTATCTTGTATTTCTAGTATCTTTGGTTACAGCGTCAACAACCGTCAACTAACAGTCGGTTGTTGACGTGAATTCGATCCAACTCGGCCACAGTCAACTCGGCCACAATACAACTCGGCCACAAAAAGTTTGGCTACAGTCAACTCGGCCACAAGTCAACTCGGCCACAAATCAACTCGCCACAAGTCATTTACTGGTACTACACTTTGAAGGAGTACCGTAATTCATCAAGTATAAAATACTAATTCTTTAAGTATTACTATACTTATATTATTATTGCTGTTATTATATTGTTGTCATTGTTGTTATTATTGTTGTTTTTATTACCGTTAGTTTTAATATTAATTATTAGTCTTAGCATTAATATATATTGTTCAAATTTTTGCTGATATTATTATTATTATTACCATATAATTAATAAATTATTTTCGATTTTTTATTATTATTATTTATTAGTCTTAGTATTATTATTTTAATAATAGTAATTTAAAAGTTATTGTTATTGGTGTTTTATTGGTATTTTTCTCATATTATAATTATTAATATTTATTGTTGTTGTTGTCACCTTTATTATCGATATTATTACCCTATTATTACTAAGTATGCCTAGTATTATAAGTATCATTACTATTATTATAAAAATGAACATTATCTTTAGTTTATTATTGTTGTATTATTGCTATTTCACCTTCAATGTCGTTATTATCACCAATTAGTATTATTAAAATAGATATTTAAAGTCCCATTCCCGGCAAAATTTCACTAAAAATGACTTTTTTAAGAAAATATGCATTTGCATTACTCCA
>NW_022741652.1:0-926 GCF_011630105.1 Anneissia japonica | reverse complement strand
GTTATCTGTTCTGTTGCTGTTAGAGTAAATCAGTTGTAAATATATTATTATTTATTATCGGTAGTTGAAATAATATAGTATCATTAACTTACTTTGATCATTTACCATATAGTTTATTGCTGCTTTATACTGGGCGATACGAATTTAAAATCGCGAAACATAGGAATTATTAAAAATATTTTATTGGCCGTAAAATCTAGAATTAAAAATTTAACTTGCTTGTTTGAAATGATAAAACAATTTTTTTTAAACTTGCAGTGAAACAGATTAGTTTTTGTGGTTGAAGAGTACCACAACACTCATATCAGAACAGCCACTATAGACTATTATTATATGTCAATCGTGACGTCATCACTGCAACTCCAAATGTTATTTGCCTATCCCCCACAGTCCAATAATTGCTTATTATTTTTATTATTGTTGTTCATGTTAATATATCATCAATATTCTTATTACTATAAATATAACAGATATCAGCATGTTTATATCCAGCAATCTATCACCTTGTTTTCTCTTTAAATGTTTGCGTAAGGTGCGCAGTACACATGGGCTGACACAGGATTTGCGTTTGGTTCGCAGTACGCGTATCATTGGTATTACCAATATGATGGGTGTATCATGGGTATTACTTCATTATTGGTTAAATACAGTAGGTTGAAATATGGACCGAATTAATTAATTACAACAAACTTCCAAATAGTGTGGTAACTATTTGATTTATAAAGTCGACCTGCTTTCTACTGATTTTACAATAATTCTTGAATTCATAACGTTGTCGAATATCATGTGAGTGAAAGAGTATTGACAGAGATAATAATTGTGTCAAAGTGTGGGTTTATACTAGTGTTATATTATTATATTGTGTACTTACGAAATTAGCCTTATAAAACGTAGGCCTACTTAATCTAAGAAGCTACACATTGAAT
>NW_022741651.1:0-944 GCF_011630105.1 Anneissia japonica | reverse complement strand
GAAGTGTTGTACGTCTGTTGGTGCTCCCTTGTTTTCGGCCATACTACGTTGAAAACACCGGTTCTCTTCCGATCACATTTTAGATTATCATTCCTACCCGCCTCAAAAATTTGGAAAATATTGATGTGGATTTAAAAAAAAAATTTTACCGCATCATTTATTTCAACACCATAAAAAAAATGCAATTTTGTTACTGTAAATACATTTTCTTTAAGAAACAATTAAATTAAACCAATTTTTATTCAATATTTACAATATTCTTACTAAATAAAAACAGTTTCACTCTCATCGATAAAAAAAAAGGCAATATTCTATTGATCTAATCAAAAAGAGAAAATAAAAAAAGCCCGCCCTTATCACTTGAAAAAAAAAGTGATATTCTAATAATTTTTTTCTGTGTGCCCCTAGGCCTAGTTTTTGTCATACTTTTGCAGTTGTAAAATTATAGATGGACCAGCAGGGCCTAGCATATGGTTTCCAGATTCACAGTAGTCTTTCCTTGTACCTCCATTATAAGTTTTTTTTTTTAAAGTTAACTAATTAAGGCCTATAAAATAAAACATGGTCTGTAAATATCAAGAATGCTGGAGCTTCTTCACCTAGTACCCCACAACAAGGGGCTATTCCCCTCAGTCTTACTTAAGTCTAGGCAGCCCACCCATGGTGCTCTGTATGCTCACGTGCCCTTTTCAGTAAATTAAGAACCGTCTTTCAAAATCCAGGCTACAGGCTTGTTAACTTTACTGAATAGTGTGTCATATTCAACATATTTGTCTACGTATATCAAATAATAAGATCTCTGTATTAGGATACAGAAAAAAAATTTTAGATTATCATTCCTACCCGCCTCAAAAATTTGGAAAATATTGATGTGGATTTAAAAAAAATTTTTACCGCATCATTTATTTCAACACCATAAAAAAAAAATGCAATTTTGTTACTGT
>NW_022741650.1:0-834 GCF_011630105.1 Anneissia japonica | reverse complement strand
CAACCTCAACGACGGAACATACAGACCGTACTTGAAAGACAAAAACAAGCCGCGATATGTACACTTCAAGAGCAACCACCCACCTTCCATATTAAAAAACATACCGGAGGGTATTAACAAGAGACTATCAGAAATATCATCCAACGAGACAGCCTTTAACGACTAAAAAAACCTACCAAGAAGCTCTTAATGAAAGCGGGTTTGAATATGAACTAAAATATAACCCTTCTACTAACACTCACATTAACAAGAAGAAAAGAAAAAGGAACGTTATTTGGTTTAATCCACCCTACAGTAGTAATGTAAAAACCAGAATTGGCCACGTATTCCTTAGAATTATAGATGATTGTTTCCCACAAAATCATGTATTAAGAAAGATTTTTAATAGGAACAATGTTAAGATAAGTTATAGCTGCATGCCTAATATAGGATCTATAATCTCTGCCCATAATAAAGCCATACTAAAAAATGACAAGGCAGAAGACAACTGCAAGCTATGCAATTGCCGAAACCATAACGAATGCCCACTATCTGGGAAATGTCTAAGTAGCAGCGTAGTATACCAAGCTACAATTAGTGGGGACGACAATAATGAAGTTGAAACATACGTTGGTCTTACGGAAAATACATTTAAAAGCAGATACAATGGGCATACCTGCTCAATCCGTAATGATAAATACAAGAATAACACTACACTTAGCCAATATGTTTGGAAGCTTAAAGAAGATAACATAAAGTACAAAATTAAATGGCGTATATTATCTAAATGTAAATCATATTCAAACTCTACCAAACGATGTAACCTTTGTATACAAGAGAAGTATTTTATTATAT
>NW_022741649.1:3004-5579 GCF_011630105.1 Anneissia japonica | reverse complement strand
GTTTTATATTGTTTTATGTCAATTTTTATATTTTCTTGTATTTAGTCACCGAACGAACGAACGAATGAACGATCGAATGAACGAAAGGTAGTCAGACAGACACGGTTGGAACAAAATAAATTTGAGATTGTTTAACTGATGGTCGTATTGTTGCCTTGTTGTTCGCGTTTGTGTGATTTGACCAAAGACGCCCTCTATACACCAAACTTGCTCCGAGCCCAAGAGCAGTTACACCCACTATGACACTCAAAGTAGGGAGCTTCTTGGCAATTCTAAATACCTAGACCCTTCACCCCTAAGCCAGAGGCCCGGCTTTTTCCCACACATGATCGAGCCGAAAGTTGTTCATCTAGGCCTAAACTAGGCAATATGCCGGGGGCCTTGGTCTATAGGCCTAGGTTGACTGAACTTTAATGTTTTTTAAACCATTAGAGTTAACATAAGTCTACAATTTTAGAGAAAGACATGATATACATACCTGTATACGTACTATTTTGAATCAAAACACCCTGTAAATGCGTGTGTTTACAGTCATAATTCGGATGAATTCCAAAATGGCGTATTTAGAAATTGGTTTAAAAATCTACGCTGGTTCCCGGCCTGTCTCTTATACACATCTAGATGTGTATAAGAGTAATCTGGTTGTATATACAATATACAGGACGGCATAAGCCAGATTAGGATGATATAACCCTCGCATATTGCATTTTACAAGGACAGTCACCAGTCCTACATATATGAATATGATGACAGTAGAATAATGGGGTGTACTGAATGTGTATTGTATTATTTATCTAGGCCTACATATGCATAATACTAGTAGGAAGGGCAAGTAAGTAATGTTCATCGACTTTGAATGAGACAGGAAATTCCTGTAAATACATAATATATTTTGAATGTATTTGGAATCGCTTTTTTTTTCTATAATTAAAAAAATGTACATTTTAAAAGAAAACTGAGGCTGAATTACTTCAAAAAATAAGAACACATTGAGGCTGATGTAAAATTTCAAATGTTTTTATTTGCATGCAATGTAAATAAGTAACATTAATCAGTATTTCTTTCCATGCCTGTTGATTTTTGTTTAACTGCTTGAAGACCTTAGTAATATGGACTGAATTAATGAATAAAAGTAAAGCAATTGATGATTCCAATAAGGTGAAACAAATACATTTTTAATATACCTCAGTTCAGCCTGTTGCATCCCATCAGCACTTTCATTATCTCTCTGATCATTCACTGGGTATATACATTTAACTTCACAACAGTAAACACAAGGTTGAAAGAAGTTTATGACAAAAATCTGAACTTTTATAATTATGAATATTATTGAAACACTGTAGCACATCATATACCTAAACATTGCTAAATATAGAGTTCAGTCCAATCCACTTATAAACATGTGTTAAATATTACAATTATATAATATTATCAATGTAACCAAGCAGCATAAACAATTTAAAAGAAACTAGAAATAATGAAAGTTTTGCTGTATTCATTATCATTTATCAGCAAGTACTGTTCTGTTATTTTCTTCTTTTCATATGGCATTGTAAAGTACAATACAATGCAATTCAAAAAGTCAATGCAAATGTTTATAAAGAAAATAAATGTGTTGTTGATAAATGTTCATACAAGGAAAAACCTTAATAATATTTGGTAATATTTCTCAACACAGTGTATGGTATGATGTCATATCAAATAGATAACAACATTCATACAAACAGTATACAGTTCCAATCTGATAGGACTACAGTACTTTCAAATGATTCATGTTTCTATCCATGGCCTATAATATGGCCTGAATTGCTGCCAGATCCTTATCCCTCATGTAGTGACAAGGCTTCATCCTGATTTGCAGTAGCAGCCTCAATTACACCACTCAATGTTTCACATCTTACTAATTTCTCAATGGTGTTTGCTCTATTAAAAGTATATTATTGTCTTTTTACAAAAAAATACATGGGAGAACATGACTTCGACCAGGAAGCACTTCCTTAATTCTTGACTTCAGCTTTCAGGTGATGCATAATGAGCATTTGCTTTGGCTGTGGTTCATCAACTTCCATTCACTTGATTCTGTTGTCTGTGAAAATTAATTAAACAAACTAATTCAAAGAGCTTATCGATGCTACTGTGATGGTTTTAATGATCAAATATGTATTTAAATTGTTTCTTTTTAATCAAAGGTTGTTTTCCAAAAAAAAAAAAAAAAAGAAAAGAAAAATNAGAAAAATAAGTAGTATCAGTATAATACAATATTAAATGCAGGTGGTGATGTTTAATTGGACATCAAAGTGTTGATAAATATTATTTGCTTAAGTCAGTTTTGATACCTATTAATTAATATATTTTTGTTATGTTGTGTCTAAGGATTCCTTACATACTGTACTATTAATATAATAATAATGTTGTTATATTCTTTCATGAAGACATTAAAATCAAATTAAGCCTGAATTACTTAGTCTAAGCACAGTCACTGAAGGGCACATCCCCCACCCCAAAAAAACTGAATTGATTCAATTTGTGTAGTAATTGTTCTTGGTAGACAGTAGTAAATAGTTGCTATATAATT
>NW_022741649.1:0-2950 GCF_011630105.1 Anneissia japonica | reverse complement strand
CTTATTACAATATAACATCATCGTATTTGATTCACAATACTCTGTGGTTATTTTGCTGTCGATAGTACCCCAGTTTGAGGAAAAGGCAGGGCTTCCTGTCTGTGTGTGTGTGGTGTGATAGAGAGACGTTTAGTGCTTATACCATTTTTTACGTTATATGTAACCACACACGTACCTTTAAACAGATTCGGTGCAATTTTGACTACTACTACTTGCACCACCATTCCTGAGATCCCCTTCGTTATATATGTAGGCTATGATCATCAGCTTCGACGGAAACTTAATAGGCCTTACTGAGGACTCGTATTTGTTGTTTTACACAGAGTTGCACATCCTTAAATTTCTTTTAAGCTGTTTACGCTTAATGACACAACCATACTCTGGGTTCTTACAACATGTATCACAAAAATATGCCTGAAACCGGCTCAGATTTATCATTTGAAGAACTTCTGGCCAACGCCATACTTACAAGTGGAGCGTGTTGTTTACTATTTACATTGGACAAATGGCATAGAAGGTAGTTTGTGATTGGCTGAGGGCCTTGCAGCTAAGCCAAACTTCATTGTTAGTCGTCTTCTGATTGGCTATAGTTCAGTAGCAACTTTTGATATAAATTCTCATTTTTTGGTTACAGTTTCCCCAAATTCACGATTGCCGACAATCAAATTATGTTACAATTTAATAGTATTGACATTTTTGTACAAAAGCCAGGTAGCCCGGATTGGTGGGTCACAGAATTGAACGTTTTCGATCCTCAACCCACTGTCTATCTCGATCCCGGCTCAGCACCCATATTGACCCTGGATTGACCCTGGCGTGACCGAGATTGACATTTCCTCGTCGGCTGTCGACCAATCAAAGTCCATGACGCCGTTGCGTTTAGAAGTTCTTGAATTAAAAACCCGCGAGTTCTTCATGCGTGTTCAATCAAGACGCAATCATTACTTTTCATAAAAGTTAATTCAAATTTTAATTAATAATAATGCGATTGATTTGGAGCGACCAGGAAACTGCTGACCTGGTAGATTTGTGGGGCCAACCCGAGCTGAGAGACCGGATAGAAAATAAAAAAACAAACAACAAAACGGGAATTTTTGGCGTGCTTGCTGACAGATTAGTCAGTCTCGGACATGAGAAGAGAACGACGGCCCAAATTCAAACAAAAGTGAAGGCATTGCGAGCCCAATACAAGCTTATAAAAGATCAGTTGAAGATAGTGGTTCGGGCACGTCTGGTGTAAAATCTTTGATTGCGATCCACCCAATCACACGCGCGTATATCGAATCCCGTGAAACAGAGTTGGCCAAACTCTCTCTTTACGGCTCTGCTGTTTCGACTTCCATAATTTGGAGGTCAATCCAACTAGACGTGTGACCGACCCAGAATTTCGAGCCTGGCTTGAAATCTCACCCGCGTTGAGTCAAGCCAGGCTTGAGACGCTAGTGTGACCGTAGCCATTGTCGTTATTGACGTCATCGACATAATATCAGGCATGTTGTACTTTGAAAAAACAAGAACACTAAGCAAAATTATTGAATATTTTGTGACTTGGTTTGAGTGTAAAAAACAAGCTCGTACGCATGGATTTGGTATTGGGTGTAGTAGTAGCGAATTGTAGAGAGTTTATACTCAGCTCCACCTGGGTAGGACTCAGATAACAATAACAAAATCATAATTTAATTACTGTACAATTAAATTTTAAAAAGAGAAAAAATACAATATATAATTTATAAAAATAGGATATAAAATATAAATAAACCACTAAGAATAGAAAAAGGGGATTATATTTTATATTGTATATGTACAACATTGTCAAACCAATTACATTAATTACCAATAATTTTGATAAAAAGTATTATAATTTTTATAAAAAATATTATTTACAAAATTATTAAGATTACCAAATCATTAATTACAAGTACAAGATTATTAAAAAATTGCATTGTTGACAAAATATAATTTAATTATTTTAGTAAAAAGGGCGTGAAAAGTATAAAATTTAAATTCAATGTATCACCCAGAGCACGAGACTACGGTAACGTTTCTTATTTAGTTACTCAACAAAAGTATACTAGGAATAAGTGATGTCTTAAGTCTCATAGATCTGCAGGAAGGTGTTTCAAGGAGGTAACTGGATCTGAGGGTCCTTGTCATTTTGCGGCTAGGAGGAAGAAGCTTCCTGAACAGCTCTGACTTTAAAAGGCTTTCACCAAAGGACAACACCAGACTTTCACGTCGTGCCGCAAGGGTCGGCAGACTAGTAACAGACAAGGCATGGTCGTAATTAAAGTAAGGCGCCATGGTATGATGCGAAACGCTCTCTTTTGGACCTTTTCAATATATTGAGACATCTTTTTAGTGATAGCACCATGCCACACAAGGCATGTTCTAAGGTGGGCCTTATATAACTTAAATACACTGTAATAAGATGTTTGGTTATGATATTAGCCTTTTTTAAGATGCACAATGAAAATATTTTTTTTTTTGTGCCACTCCTGCACAACGTCTAGAGGCATCACTTGAGTTAACAGGTGCGCGTCGTGTACTACGTTAGGTTTCCGGCATACAGTATACATTAACGTTTATCTTTTTGCTAACATTCCAGTCCCCTGTCCCCTGCGGATATGCTACATAGGATAGTGATTAGTTCACTTATTGTCATATCCTTGGCGCTCTTGCCTAAAAAAAGGAATAAAAAAATGAAAAAAAAAAATGAAATTTCTAACATGTTTAAGTACACTTTTTTTTTTATCAGAACACATTTTACAAGAATACTGAGGCTGAAATTGCATAAAATTTAAGTACAAAATGAGAACAAATTGAGACTGAAGTAAAATGTCAAATGAAAATACAAAAACGAACAATCTTATCTGTACCTTTTTTGCAGTACACTGTAAAAAGAAGTGTTTAAGATTTAAACACATGAATAAACACATATCTGTGACAGTTT
>NW_022741648.1:0-704 GCF_011630105.1 Anneissia japonica | reverse complement strand
ATATGTTATATATATCTGCAATTAACATCCTTGGTTCTTTATTATCGTACATACTCAGTATGCATAGATAAATAGGCCAATCATTTTACAGTTTTATAATCTTATTTGCTCTCTGTCACCTTTATTTTTGATAAGACAGCCTATATAATAATGATTCATTATAGCCTGGTCCTCACGAGAGACCTAGTATTTGGATCAGGAGCTAAACGTTAGCACCTGTGTGAGAACGCCCGATTGGTTAGCGCTAACCGTTAGCGGTATCCGGATACCGCTAACGGTTAGCAAGCGCTATATATATTATATATATTTATATATATTATATATATATTGTATATATTTATATATATAATTATATATCTGTCTCTTATACACATCTAGATGTGTATAAGAGACAGATATATATATATTTATATAAAATTAAAACGGAACAGTAGAGAAAATCCGATCAGAATGACAAAATAAACTAAGCATCCACTGGAAGGAATCCCAATATATGCAGACGGATCCGTTTCGGCCTTCCAGGCCTCATCAGTGCAGCTAGGGTATAAGCTAAGTGCAGCTAAGCTGGTCGAACGTTTCGTTTGGGTAACGAAACGTTCGACCAGCTTAGGTAGGGCCCAAACTAGTCCCACGGCCACTAATGATTACAGAACCAAACCAAGGCAATGTATATACCATGGGCGGCGGAACGGGGAGGGGGAGGG